>NC_140079.1:81317410-81486637 GCF_964194135.1 Talpa europaea | reverse complement strand
GGTGGTACCCGTTCATGGCTTTCAAAAGAAAAGTAAAAGAAAGAAACCCAACAATAAAAAACAAGTCAACCGAAGCTACAAAAAAGGCACTAACATGCCCCCTCCACAGCCACCTGGCATGGTTGGCAGGTGACCTCTGCCTCTGGGCAAGGACATGCTGTGCTGGCCACTGTTTAAACGCTGACTTGTCCCTGAGTCAGGCCTGTTCGCCCTTTCTGTTTAATTTTCTCTCCCAGGTGTAACACCCTCCTGCCCCCTCCAACAGCCCAGGAGCCCCAAGGACTAGGAGCTGTCAGTGGGGTTTCCCTGCACTGGCCCCACTCCCTGGCCTCACCCAGTCCTGCCCACTTAGCCCCAGGCGCTGGGATCTGGCTTGGCCGCTTGGTGGCTTGGTTGGTGATGCTTATCTTGCTCTGCCTCAGTTTTCTCATCTGGCAAGTGAGAGTGGGTGGTCCTGACGCCACTGAGGCGGTGACCCACCTTCAAGCCCTTTGATCTGTCCTGATGACAGTGAGCATTGGACCCCTCACTGCAGGGCTGGGTGGCCACTGCTTGGTTCCACTGCCCTGTGTGCCTGCTCTGGGTCTCCTCCCCCAATAAGGTATTTCCTTGGGACTGCTCGTGTAAATGTGCTGATTTAAGCATCTAGACATGAGGGTGGGCCAGAACTGGAAGGAGGGGAGCTGTGCTCTACCAGAGTGTGTTCCACAGTAAGGGGAGGGGGGAAACAGGCAGAAGAGGAGGTGGCACCAGGTGAGGTGCGGTGGGAGTGCTAGCTCCTCCAGCCAGGGACCCCAGGAGGCCTGTCAGCCTCCAGTGAGGGCTGGCCAGCACAAGGTGGAGGGCTGGTGGACATAATCCACAGAACATGGGGAGCCAGAGTGGGCTGTGAAGGGGGAGTTCATTCCATGTGGAGGCTTCTATGTGAGGGTGGGGGAGGGAGGCTCTCAGGGGAGACTGCAGTTAGGGCAGAGGTGGCAGTTACAAAACCTGGTGACTGACAGAGGCTATTGAAGGAGCAGCCAGGGTCTTACTCAGCTGTGGGTGACAGAGGGTGGCCCTGGTCATGCAAATGTACATCCCCTGTCAACCCAAAAGGCAGTGTTAGGTTTTACCCTTGGCCTCTGACCTACACCTGTGCCTATGAGGATAGACCCAGGGGGCCCAACAGATGGTGCTATTCTAAGTGCTTGATGTTTACTGGCACCTGGTATTGGTACAGGACCCCTACGGTGAGGCCCAGCTCCCTGTGTGACCTTGGCAGAGTCCCCTCCTATGCGAGCACGCTGACTTTGAAGAAACCTTGGGCTGATGAAGTGACTCTGGTGCCAACCCTAGTAGGCCTGCCTCACCCCGCCTTCCAGCTGGCTAGCAGAGTTAGTCTGGCTCTTTTTTTTTTCTTTTTTTTTTTTTTAAATATAGAACGCTTCACGAATTTGCGTGTCATCCTTGCGCAGGGGCCATGCTAATCTTCTCTGTATCGTTCCAATTTTAGTATATGTGCTGCCGAAGCGAGCACTAGTCTGGCTCTTTCTGCCAGTGCAGGGGCAGTGGGTAACTGGTACCAGCCCCATCCTCACTGAGCCCAGATTGCTTGTTGTTGGGCAGCACAAGGCAGCCAGTTGGGCAAGAGCTGTGACTGCAGCCTTGTGGGGTTTCCCTGGCCTTCCTCAGGGAGGGTGTCCCCATCTGTTTCTCCCTGTGGGGGTGGCATGGGGTGGGGCAGAGGCCCAGCTTCCAACCAGCCCCTCAGCTGCCAGTGTACCCATCCATATTCCCTGGCCTGGAGGGTGGGAGATATGGGAGATGGGAGAACCCTGCCTCACGGAATAGGGGTTACTGTGGAGGCCGTCAGAGCCTAGTGTGCTGGGAGGGAGGCCTTTGGGGCCAGTCAGCTCCCTCCTGCTGCCTGGCAACCATCTCCCTGGAGATAGCTGCTGGGCTCAGGGGCTGAGATCCAGCAGTCCGAGTGCCTTCTGTGACTGAATCTTTCATCCCAAGGGGGCCCCCCCACAGGCAGTAGGTGGAACCTACCCTCACCGCCAACACTCCACAGGGATTACCACAATTGCTGAGTGTTTAGACATGGGAAGGTGGGGTGTTTTCAGGTTCCCCTGAAACCTGACATCTCTGTGGCAGTCCCAGTGGGGGCTCCTGAGAAGTACAGTACTCACACAACTCTCATGACCCCTGTGGTTGACACCCGCTCCTTAGTATGCACTTCACGTGTCAGGCACGTCAGCTTTCTGTGTGGTACTTGGGCTCCACTCAGGCCCAGCCTCCAGCCCAGCAAGAGGTGGGATTTGAACTTAGGGGTACAGGGCTCTGGGGCTTGGGGCCTTCTTGCAAACTTCTCTAGCCAGTTTATCGGAGAAATGGGGGTGAAAACACCTCACCAGGCAATCTGAAGAGTGCGGTGCTGGTGCCCATTTCAACAGATGGAGGCCTCTGCACCGTGTCCCTGTTACCCTCCCAACCCCCCCCCCCCACACACACACACATCTGAACCTAGGGCTGAGCCCACAGCGGTGTTGCTGCTGAACACCCACCTTGGTGCCAGAAGGCGGCTGGGGAGCGCTGCCCTGATGCCTCCTAGAATAGGGTTAGAGAGTTCTGGGCCCTTCAGGCCGCCCCAGGCTCAAGCTGGGAAAGGCTGGCACATAGCAGCTTCTGCTGCTGATGAGGTTGGGGTGCCATGCTGACAACTCCCTCCCAGGTAGGGTCCTGTTGGAGCCGGACCCTTCAGAAGGCGGCCTTCATGGACAATCTATGACTGTCTCTTTTGGGGAATAACACCTGCCCTTTTTTCTAAGAGGAAAGGGGTTCAGGAAGATGAGGGCCCTCCTCAGCCATATGCAAGAAGCACTTGTGCTGGGTCTTCTGTCTGGCTACCCCCCATTCCGTGCCTCTTCAGGGAGCCTGGTCCCAATCTTGCCTTCACCTCTGGGGCCCAAGAAGGTGTTAAGCCCCCATGGAGAAGGGGACACGGGCTGGGAGGGGTCAAAAGAGAGGGCTCCGTGACCTGGTCCTTCAGAGTAGGGCTTGGTGCCTACAGCAGGGTTGAGGACATGAGCCCGGAGCCCCAGGACAGAATGTCACTCGGGTGTTGGGGGTCCCTACCGTCACCTGTAAGTCCAGGAAAGTGCCTGGGTGGGGGGGGGGGTGCCGCTTCTTGGCCCCGGGCATTGGTGGGATGTGCTTGCACTGGTGCTACCCGCAGAGCCTGGGCGGGGTCTGCAGCGCCAACAGTGCTGCCAACCCGCAGGCGCTGCTGCTGCTGGGGGCTACCGCGCTGGCCTGCCTCGCCCTGGACCTTCTCTTCCTGCTCTTCTATTCCTTCTGGCTGTGCTGCCGACGGCGCAAGAGCGAGGAGCACCTGGACGCCGACTGCTGCTGCACCGCCTGGTGCGTCATCATCGCCACGTTGGTCTGCAGGTGAGCGGGGCCGGGCGGGGTGGGGTCGGGGAGGGGCCAGGAGACGGGTTGGGCGGGACGGAGGAGCGACTGGGCTAAGTGGAACCGGGGTGCTGGGAGTGCAGGGCGGAGAGAGGGGCAGGGCTGAGTGGAGGCCTGAGGGGGAGCGATGGGGCGAGGGCGGTGGGGCGGGACTAGGGCGAGGGGCTCCCAACCCCGGAGGCGAGGGGCCGCGCCCTCACCCGCCCCGCCCCGCCCTGTCCAGCGCCGGCATCGCGGTGGGGTTCTACGGCAACGGGGAGACCAGTGACGGCATCCATCGGGCCACCTACTCGCTCCGCCACGCCAACCGCACCGTGGCGGGGGTCCAGGACCGCGTGAGTGGCCGCCCGATGGGAGGGGAGGGCTCCCTCTCTGCTCCTAGACCGCGAGTCTGCGTGTGCCCGAGGCTTGGGAGGAGGACCGGTGGAGCAGCCGAGGGTGGGCGTGCTCGGGAAGAGCGCGCGAGCGGGAGCGTGCCCCTGCTCACGCTGCCCGCCATCCTGGCGGCAGGTGTGGGACACAGCAGCTGCTCTGAACCGCACAGCGGAGCCCAGCCTGCAGAGCCTGGAGCAGCAGCTGGCTGAGCGCCCCGAGCCCCGGCGTGCGGTCCAGCGGCTGCAGGGCCTGCTGGGGAAGCTGCTGGGCTACACGGCTACCATTCCGTTCTGGAGGAACCCGGCTGTGTCTCTGGAGGTGCTGGCTGAGCAGGTGGATCTCTACGACTGGTACAGGTGAGGCCCCCACTTTGCCCTTATTGGCTTAAGCATTTCCCACTGTGGGCCGGACATCTTATGGTGGGAGGGCCCCAGACCACCAGTGGCCACTGTGTCAAGAGTTCCTCTTACAAGAACTGCCACCAATCCCCATAACCCAGAACTGCCTGTGCACACCCCTCTGAGCTCTGCCACAGCACCCCGTCTGTCCCCCCGGGGCCTGACCCACACCTACCCTGTGCTTGCAGGTGGCTCGGCTACTTGGGCCTGCTGCTTCTCGACGTGGCCATCTGCCTGCTGGTGCTGGTTGGCCTCATTCGCAGCTCCAAGGGCATCCTGGTCGGGTGAGTCTGGGCCCTCCAGGCATAGGAATCTGATGAAGCACCCACTGCTCCTGCTCCCCAGTCATTCCGCTCCCTCCCTTGACCCCGCCTTCAGGCTCCAGTCACAGGGTCTGTCAGAGGATGGAGCTTCCCATGGTGAGACCCTGCTCTGACATTCCTTCTGCTCCCTTGCCCTGCACCCTGTGGTCAGCATCCTAGGCATGCTTACTCCAGCAATCCTCGGTTTCGTGTTGTGGTACTCCCGAGGGGTAGTGCATATGGTAGCCCTGAGACCTGAAGACCTTCCCAGGTGACCAGGTTCAGGCTGGGGGTTCTTTTCCCTACCCCCTATTTCCTCCCTGTAAGCAGTCTGGCCTCAGTCCTAACCTCCCTCTTGGAAAAATGTGGTAACAACTCATCTGCAGGGTAGCTGTGAGGTGTTGTCACTATTCCTCACTGAAAAAATTGAACAGTCATGTCCTGGCTCCTAATTTAGCCAGGTGTGGGTGGGGACAGTGAACGGGCAGGCCCCAATCTGTATGGCCTTCACAGGCTATGACGTGGTGTCCAGGTGATAGTGCTGCGGGAAAGTGAAGCAGTTAGTGGGCAAGGCAGTTTACAGTGCACACTGGGAAGGGGCCACTGAAGGGGGGCCTGAGGGAGCCAGGGACATTCAGACAAGATGAAGGACTTTTGACTGCAGTGCGCCAGCCTGTTGGGGGGTGGGGGGAGGGTGTGAGGAACGGCAGGGAGGCAGATGAGGTCAGGCCTCATCTGAGGGAGGGGTCAGTGTCACAGGCAAGAACCCTTCCTGGTGGTCTGAGATGGCAGTCTGAGGGGTCTGAACACAACAGGGCCAAAATGGAAGCCAAGACCTCTCGTCTGCCAGGAGAGGACTAGGGATTGGAAGGTTGGGGGCCCAGGAAGCTACCTGGCTTCCCAACCATGCCAAGACCTGCCTTCCCCTCCCAACTCTGAGCTCTTTGAGCCTCCACCTCAGCCCATCCCAAGTGGAAGGGAATCTATTTGTGCCTGGCCCTCTGGTGTCTCTATCTTAAGTCAGAGCATGGAGGGACTGCAACCCCTATGTGGGCTGGACCCCCAGACGTGTCCTGGGAACTGACCCTTTGGCCTGCAGCTTGGTGAGTGGCACATCTCCCACACCCTGCCTGGGGTGGATGCTAATTGGTTGTCTTTGTCCCCAGGGTCTGCTTGCTGGGAGTCCTGGCCCTGGTCATTAGCTGGGGCGCCCTGGGCTTGGAGTTGGCTGTATCTGTGGTGAGTGGTAGAGGGGATGGGCAATTTCCATTTCCTGGACCAGGTGTGGGGAGCTGGGGAAACCACACTTCTCTTCTTCCATCTTTCCCTGGGACACTGAGGTCCTTAAAGGGTGAGGACCTGTCTTGGCCCTCCCCCACATTCATCCTCCTGAGCTGAAAGCAGACCCTGGGAAATTAGGCTCTATCCCCAAGAGCTGAGGGGTTGGGAAGGCTTAGCTTGGTTACCCCATCTTCCTTGCCCGCACCCACCCTAGGGCTCCAGCGACTTCTGCGTGGATCCTGACACCTATGTGACCAGGATGGTAGAGGAGTACTCGGTGCTGAGTGGGGGTGAGTCTGCGGCTGCATCCGAGCTTGCTGGGCTGGGGAGATCCAATAAGAAAGGCTGAGGCATCCTCACCCTCGTGAGCCCTGCTAGATCAGGAAGCTAGTGAGCACTCAAGAACACCATCGACAAGTGGGAGGCTCTGGAGAGAATAAGGCAGGTGACAGCTGGGAATCGGAGGGGAGCACATGATGGGGAGGAACAGGGGACAGTGGGCTGCCTCAGAGCAGTGGTCAGAGTGGCTTGCCAAAGAGGTAGCATTAAAATTGAACCAGGAAAGGCTGTACATCTTGTGCAAAAGCCCTGAGGCAGAGGCAAACCTGATGTGTTCAAGAGGCAGAAAACAGACCAGTTGGAAGAGGAGAAGGTGGGGAGGCCAGCAGGCCAGGTTTTGGCCAGGAATTCAGGCCTCATTCTAGAGGTGCATTGGAGGGGGGAGTAGTGGAGGGCCATAAATTTACTCTTAAAACCTTCTTTGGGCTGTTGGAGAGATTGGAGGACAGGTTAAGGAAGGATGCCGGAGGAGAGAGCAGTGGAACAAGCCAATGGACAGGGCTGTGCTGTGAAGGGGAGCCAGTGGGACTTGCCAGTAATGTCAGGGAGTGAGGAATCGGGGACTTCAGTCCCTAGCTTGAGAAGCTGTTGTTGCAGGGACCATGAACTGAGTTGGGGAGCTGAGAGTAGATCTGGGGGTAAGGTGACACATGCTGGACAGCAGGGAGGCAGGTGGATGTGGCACTGTGCAGCTCAGGGCACACAAGTGGAGAATGTGAAGCTCATTGATTTCCCTGATACAAGTACAAAGAGAGAGCAATGGACAGAGCACTAGGTAGCTTTAAAACGCCAGCCCTCACAGGCACTGTCCCACCCATTTCCCCAGGAAAGCCACAGGGGTGGGCACGTAGGCTTTTTTTTTTGTGTGTGTGTGTGTGGAAGGAACCATTTCCACCCAAGCTCAAGGAGCCCCAGGAGGGTGGGTTGTCTCCTCCCCACTGGGACAGGGGCAGGCCTACTCTCTGGGGGCTGGTGATTGTTGTCCCTGCTGCTGGCCTTGGTGCTATCAGTTGGGGCTCTCAAGGTCCACACTGCTTGGTGCTCTCAGGACTTCAGCAAACACACGTAGCCCCAGCCCCAGGTGAGTGTGTGCTCCTGTCTGTGGGCCACTGTCCACTCCCCAAAGGACCAGAGCACCCATGAGATCGTATGTGACTCCATTTACAGGTGGCTAAAGCCAAGTGTGGTGCTTTCTGGAACTTTACAACATAAGTTTGATGGAGCCCAGACCCCGGGTCAAGGGCTGCTGGTGTGAGAAGTTACCCTGGAATATGGTTGACCCTGCCGTCTAGCTCTTGTCCCATGCCTCTGTTCGGCACTGGGACTTGGAGGTCCCCCAAGAAGGGAATCTTTGGTGTTGAAGTGAAGGGCACCCTTAGGGTCCGGAGAGCAGAGTGGGTGGCAGGCAGTTGGGTTCCAGGGCACCTCCCACAGCTCCGACTGGGCTCAGGTCTCGCATGACTTTCAATGTTAGCATCATAAATGAATCCCATCTTTCATTGTTAGACACTGACTCCATGCCTGTCTTAATGGGGGTGAGACAGACCTCACACTCTGGATTTAGTCCCTTCTTGGTGTGACGCTCTGGCTAGAGAACTGCCCAGGGGTGACCCATGTATGGATGCTTGCCCACCCTCTGCCCTGTCTGCTGCTTCAAAGGGAGAAGTACAGGACTTCCTCCAAGAGGGGATGGTGCATACCACAGAGACATGGCTTGGAGCAGAGGGGCTGTGCCCCGCTCCAGCCTCCCTGGGGGCCATTCCCCCCGCCCCGCTGTGACATACACAGATATATACATATGTGCATGTGCACATACATGCAGGCATGACACATATACTCATCCAGATATACACTCACATACAGACACACAGGCTGCCAGAGCCGCTAAGCCACCCAGACCTCTCTCCACAGACATCCTGCAGTACTACCTGGCCTGCTCGCCCCATGCCACCAACCCCTTTCAACAGGTAAGAACTCAGCCTGCTTCTGTCCCTGTGAAGTGCCTGGTCCCTGCGCCTGGTCCCTCAGGGCTGGGAGTAAGAGCAGCGCCTGAAGCTCATGCCTATTCACATGTGCATGAAAGAGGTGCCTCATCAGAGCCCTGGTGCCCCCGGAGCCCTTGGGAGACGGCTGGGTAAACATAGTGTTGACATCACTAATGGCCCCTGGGTACCACCTTAATTCCCTGGGCACAAGCCTTTGGGGGCTTATTTAATGTCCCTGGGGTCCCCAGGACTCCTTTAAGTTCTCCGCGGGTCAGAGCCACTGGCCTGATGAGTATGGAGGGGTTCAGAGATGCCTCACTGTGGGAGGGGTCCTGTGCCCACTCTGGAGTTGCTCGATAAATGAAGTATAATTTGAAGGAGAACCCGCTAGCCCACTGCCTGTCATTCCACATGACTGTGTAGCTTTCTGGGCTCCCAAAGACTGTTCACCAGCTATAAAGACGCCATACTTTTTGAGCGTCCTTATTATCTGGGATGTATGGGAGCAGGGGGGAGTGTCCCCAGAGCAAAGTGCTGTGTACCTCCGCTGGCCCTGGCACAGCTGGAGCACCACAAGAGCCTCTGTGGCCTCAGACTGACCACCCTTTGGACTGGCAAAAGTCTGGGGTGCTGGAACTTGCCTGCCTTGTTGTGAATGATGGGGGCTCAGGAAGTAGAGATAGCTGCCCCAGGCCCCCACACTGGAATCAGTGTCCTTTCTGTGGTGCAGAAACTGTCGGGCAGCCACAAGGCGCTAGTGGAGATGCAGGACGTGGTGGCCGAGCTCCTGAAGACGGTGCCGAGGGAATACCCAACCACCAAGGTGAGGGACTGTGGGGAGAGGGATTTGGGGGGGAGCAGTCCCATGCAGTGCAGGCATACCTTTTCCTGCTTCCTGCTGGGAGACTATCCCTTTTTCTTCTACCCGCTATACAGTGATTTCTTTTTAAGTCCCTTCATCTTTCCCTATATTTTCCCTGGGGACTTTTAGTAAATTTTTAAACATAATTTTGTTCTTTATTTTGAAATACAGACTTTTTGTGTTTAAAAAAATGGGGAAATGGGAACAGGTGCAGAAATAATATAAGACTTCTTACCAGCTCCCAACCAGGGCAGGTTCTCAGGGCAGGTTTGAGGGGTTCGGTCAGTGGCACACCCCACGGGCTGCCTGCTATGGCCTGGGTGTGCCGTTGAGGTTTGTGTCATACACTCCACCATTCACGTGATGGTATGATCGCCTCATGACATGTTTCTCAGAATACGTCCTGGTCAATAAGAGACACAGAACTACAGCCTTTTTCTGTGGTATTCTGGGGCCTGGGCTATTATCAAACGTGCCGCCCTGTGGGCATGACTGGAATTCAAACCCTTATTCCATCAGTGGCAGGCCCTTCGCCAACAAATTCTTCACGACTGTTAAATAAAAAGCACACACAAATTATTTTAAAGCTCTTCCTTCATATTTCTGTTAGTCAGGGCATCCTGGTGATGCTTTGTACTTGAGTGGGTAGGTAGTTGTTTCAGTTTGCTCCAGCCACCACTGCACAGCACCACTCATCAGGTGGCTTGATCAGCTGATTCCCTGGCAGTCTGGAGGCTGAAGTTGAGATGGTGAGGCACAGGTGCCGGCAGGCTGCTTCCTTCTGAGGCGTCCCCCATGTATGCGGCTGGCTGCCTTCTCCCTGTGTCCTCACACATCCTTCCTCTGTGTCTGTGTCCTCATCTTGCAGAGATACCAGTCAGTTGCACTGAGGTCCATTCATAGGACTTTATTTAACCTTCATCACCTCTTTAAAAGCCCTTTTTTCACATACAGTCACATTCTGAGGTGCCAGGGGGCAAAGACGCATGTGGGGGCACACAATTTAGCCCATAACTCTTAAGTCGTGGTACCCTAAAGGCCAGTTCAGGGTCACAGAGGGTTCCTGGACAATGTCAGTTTGGGTCTGACAGCTGCCACTGTCAGCCCCAAAGGATTTCTGTGAGATTACCTTTCCATGGGGTAGATGTAGACGGAGGCGTCCGTGTACACACACGCGCGCACGTGCACACACATACACACACTCACACTCTCTCTCTCTCTCTCCACATACAGTGCAGACATACACACTGTGGGATTGGCACCAAGTGCTTTGGATACTGTTTTGTCGCTTAAAATATAAAAGTTTTCCCTTGTTTTTAACTGTTCCTTAAAACTATCATTTTTTGCAAGAACCTGTCCTGTGTCAGGATACACGTGGTAGTTTGCTGTCCCTCCTATTACCATAAAGGGACCACACAGTGGTGGTCACATTGGACAGATATTTGTGGGTCCCTCTGTCCTTGTGTCCTCACAGTCCCTGTGCAGGTCTAGGGTCACTATTTTTAAAACCCACAACCCTCAGTGCCTGTGTGGAGACTGCAGGGGTCCAGGCTTGTCTCGTGGGCAGGGTTGTGGGGTAGACAGAGATGCGAGGGTTCCCAGGGTAGGAGCTATGTCAGGCTCAGGAGTCTTCCTCCTGAGCGTTGGCCTGACCTTGTATGTTATGTGCCCCCAGGACCCCCTGCTCCGTGTCCAGGAGGTGCTGAATGAGACAGAGGTGCACCTACAGCACCTCACTGCCCTGGTGGACTGCCGCAGCCTGCATCTGGTGAGAGCTTCCCCTAAGAGCTGGCCCCTGCAGCAGGGATGGGGGCAGAGGGCAATGCTGGGGGCAGGGTGGCTGCTTAGGACAATGGGGACTCACCCACTGGCTGGGGTGGACCTCAGCGCAGCCTCAAGTTGGGGCAGTCCAGGCCGCTGTGGGCAGCGCTGAGCCCGCAGCAAGTTCTTCTCACCCTGACTTCCTTTCTCTCCCACTTTCCATCTGTCACCCGGCTTTAGGACTACGTGCAGGCCCTGACAGGCTTCTGCTATGATGGTGTCGAGGGCCTCATCTACCTGGCCCTCTTCTCCTTTGTCACAGCACTCATGTTCAGCTCCATCGTCTGCAGCGTCCCACACACCTGGCAGCAGAAGAGGTGAGGGGCTCGGAAAGGTCCTGGTGCCTGTCCCAGGCCACACAGCATACAGGATGTTTTAGGGACACCTTCTGGTTTGCCTTATGGACACCCCATGTCCTAGTCCCCAGAGGCATGAACAGACACCTTCTCACCTCTCAGCCTCTTCAGTGATGCTGAAGGGAGTATCTGGTGGGTCTGAAGGGAGTATCCCATCTCACAGCTGGAAAATTCAGCCTGGAAGCACTTCCAGCCCAGCTGACACATGAGTCTGGAGCAAACAGGAGACCCAGGGTCTCCTGCTTCCTCATTCTGCCTCTGTGCTGATGCCCTTCCTCACTTCTGACTAGCCTCAAAATGTCTCATCCATCTCCCCAGGTGTGCAGGGCTGAGGGTGGAGAGACTCTCTGACTCACTGTAGGGACTTGGAACTCCTACAGGGAGGGCCCTAGGTAGCTGTGGCCTCCATGTCCCACTCAGCTGGGCAACCAGGCTGGCACCCTTGCCTCAGTCTCCCCAGTCAGTACTAGGCTGAGTGATGTTGGAAGTACCAGGCCTCTTCTCTTGCTTGGGTCCTCACAATGCGTCTCCAGGACCTACCACCAACCTTCGAATTTGGGGTACAGTTGCTTGTTGGTGGCCCAACCTGCATGGCAAGTAGCTCAGCTCAGAACTCTTTTCTTGGTTTGACTTTCTGCTCTGTTATTTTCTGTTGATGATAGTGATGGCTCTGGTGGTGACAGTGGTGGTGGCGGTGATGGTAATGATCGTGGTGATGATGGCAACAATGATGGTGATGATGTTGGTTGTAAGGGTTAGCAGTGGTAGTAACAATGGCAGCCATTAGCTAAGAGCACAGCCCTGGAACCACATGACCTCCCCTTGCATTTTGGGTGACTGCAGACAAGTTATTTTTACTACCCTGGTCCTCAGTTCTCCTAACTGAAATGGGGTTGTAAGAGAATACACCTCCAGGATCGGTGTATACCACTGCATATAAGGGCTCAGCCCTGGGCTTGGCTGGTAATCAGCACTCAACTTACCTCACTACAAGGACCGTGGTGAAGGAACTCTCTGCCCAAGGTCACCCGGCTGGTGTTGGGGAGTAGACGTGAACTCAGGTCTGATCCACCAGTGTCCTTACACCAGGCAGCCCAGCCTTGAGTCCCATGTAAGCCCAGGCATGATAAGCCTTGGGAGTGCAGAGGGAGTCCTAGCCCAGCTGCCCCGCCTCATCTTGCAGCTCCTGAATGGAGTAAACAGCAGAAAACCAGAGGGGAGTAGAGTAGGGAGGACTAGGCTGAGGCCACCCAAGGGTGCAAACTGGCCTGGGACTCAGGCTTTTTGGAGGAATACCAGCCTGGGGACTCAGGCCTCTTGAGGCAGGTGGGTCTAGGGATTCAGATCTTCTGGGGGCTCAGGCCTTTGGGGGCTAAGCTAGGCCTGCAGAGCCAAAGGCAGGTACTCCACCTCCAAGCACTTCCAGAGTCCCCTAGGAGGAACTGTGACCCCTCTTTAAGCAAGTATATCCATGTGTAGGCCCTGGCACAGGGTCAGCACCCCTGTCTTACAAAGCCCACAGTCCCTTAGTGTGGAGGTGACTGAGCCAGGATTGGAACCAGCTGTTTCCACACCAGACCCACCCCCACCCCCTATGGGTCTTGTGGCAGCTACCTCCAATCAGGCCCTGAGCCTGTCCTGGGTATCCTTTCCTGCAGAGGCCCGGACGAAGATGGGGAGGAGGAGGCTGCCCCAGGGCCTCGGCAGGCACACGACAGCCTCTACCGTGTCCATATGCCCAGCTTGTACAGCTGTGGCAGCAGCTATGGCAGCGAAAACAGCATCCCAGCCGCGGCTCACACTGTCAGCAACGCCCCGGTCACTGAGTACATGTGAGTCCTGTAGTTGGGCGCCAGGCAGGACAGGCAGAGCCAAGGCCCAGGGCAGGGACTGAGCAAGGGAGCTCACTTGGGGAATTGAGTGGACCCTGCAGGCCATGAGCTGTGGCTGACAGTGTGGATTCAGCCTGGGATAGTGAACGAGAAGGGGGAGGGCTGGAGCAGCACTGGTGCTGTAGCAGCAGAGGCCTACGCAAAGCCTAGGAGAGGTCACAGGCAGCCGGAGGGAGAAGGGGCCAAGAGACAGCTCAGGGGCTGCCCAGGCTTTGGGTGGGGCCAGCCTAGCATCACTGCCTCCTGCTCCCAGGCACACTTGAGTCAGGCTACTCAGTCAGGGAGAGGGTCTGGTCTATGGTGAGTGGGCACCCAGGCAGAAGAGGGCTCTAGTTGTACTGAGGTAAGCAGGTAGGCAAACTTGGACCCACTCCAAGCCCCTTGCTATTGGGCCAGGTTCATGGGACCCCTCCAAACCCTTGCTAGTGGGCAGCCTATAAGATAGTGACCAGAATGATTGGGATGGACATGGAGTCTGCCCAGCTCCAGTGTGGGCCCTTTCCACCCGGAGCTGGGACCACAGTGGGCAGCCGTCGCTCAGCCCCTTCTCTCCTCATGCCACAGGAGCCAGAATGCCAACTTCCAGAACCCCCGCTGTGAGAACACCCCCCTCATCGGGCGTGAGTCCCCGCCGCCCTCAGTAAGTTTTGAAACAGGAGGCTGGGTGGGGGGCCTGGGCCCTGAGTAGGGGCGCTTCTCTCCTGCCTTGGTGGACTGATGTGGCTCTCAAGGGCACTGCAGGCCCTGCAGGCAGCTGTGAACCTCCAGTGCTAGGGACCTCTGAGTGTCCAGCATGAGTAGGGGCTGGTGGACTCACAGGATCCTCTTAGCTGACCTTGAGGCATCTTGGGGCCAGAGTGGGCAGTATGGGGCCAGCTGCCTGGCAGGTCAGCTAAGCTCCGAGAGGCTCTTGGAAAGGGTCCTGACACCTTCCTTCCCAGTCTTGCATCTTTTCTTGACTCTTCCTGAACACAACCTGAGTCTCAGCCTGAAGCTGTTCCTGCCCTGGCATAGAGTATCCTATGCCCTGAGGGTGATACTTAGGGGTGAGGCACAGAGAAGAGGGAACAGGGTGGATTAGTACCACAGACAAGGAGCTTGCAGAGACTGGGGGTCCTGGCAGGCTTTCTTGGAGGTGTGGGCCACAAAGGACAGGGCCAGAGGCTGAAGGTCACCTTGCCTCAGAAATACCCGCCTGCATGGTCGCCCCGTTGTGCTCTGCACAGCAGAGCTGACCTGGGGTGACCTGAACCAGGGGCTGTGAGGGCTCCCACACTGTCCCATCACACTCAAGCTGCCCTCATTGACACTGCTCCGGCCCCCTATGGCCTGCTCCAGGCTGGGCCCTGTGCTGGCGTTGAGGCCACACTCTCTCTTTCTCTCTCCCTCAAACCCCTCCTACCCTGGGCCCTCCTAGCGCTATCTGGCTGCCCTGGACTCTGGCAGCCATGCGGGCTGGCAGTTTAAGCCCATGGACAGTGCCCGAACGCTGTGGTGGCCGTGCCCTCAGAGTGACAGGTACCTACCTCGGGTCCCCTGCCTGCCCGCCTGCGTCTCCATGCCTCATGCCCTCGCTCACTGCTACCTTTCACCAGTGCTGACCTTGGGGCCCATCTGATGTGCTTCAGCGCCAGCTCAGCACAGCACCCACTGGGCAGCTCCAGGCCAGTGCAGGCCCATGAACTTTATGGCCCCAGCCTAGCCTCAGACACCTCTAGTGCTGCTGGCCCCAGACCTGTTGCCCTCATATCTGGGGCAGTGAGGCCCCTCCACAGAACCCTCCCCACTCCCAGCCCAGCTGCAGGTGGCCCTAGCCTGTCTTGTCACTCCCACACAGTTACCCATGTGTGTCTGCACCCTAGTGCCTGGGCTTGGGGGAGGTGAGCACAGGTGAGCTCAGACCCTGGGGTAGAGCCAGCAGACCTGGCCTTTGAGGTGCCACCCTGCATGTCTGAGAGCACATACAGGGGAGTGCATTCGAGTGCACAAGCTGCTCTCCACACCCTCCTGCTCCCCGACCCCTCCTGCATGTCCATGAATGGCACGGCTCCCTGGTGCCCGCTGCTTCCCAGCACATCCCCTGTGGTCACTGCAACCTTCTCCCTGCCAGGTATTCCGGGAAGGCTCTCAGGGACCAGGGGACATTGTCCCTTATGATCTGGAAACTATGTGTGTGGTGTGGGGACATGAGTTGCTGGAGATGGGTGGGGTCAGCTTGTGACTCTGGGGTCAGCTAGCCAGTTTCCTTACCACTGGCAATATTGGTACCTGCCTTTGTCCCAGTAGGCGTGGGACCCTTTACACACTGCCTGGCTCTTATCCTGGCCCTCCACTGGTGTTCATCGTGAGCACACTCACATGTGTATGCTCTACTCAAGGCCTCCATGCTTCAGATTGGGTGGTTACAAGGTGGTCGAGATGTGCAGGCTGCCCTTGCCCCCAGCTGCCTCTGCCCCTGCATCCATGGAGGAGTCCACAGTTTGGTTCCCAGCTGAGTAGGCATTAATATTACCTAACCTGAGGGGTCTGTGTAGCTTGGGGTCCTCCTTACTTGGGGGCTTGGGGCAGAGCAGCTGTGAGAGACCTTATCACTCCTTGTACTTGGATCTATGGCCCTGCCAGTCAGGTCCTCAAGGACCATGAAGCTTCCTTGAACATAGCCTGACCCCACCTTTGCACCTTGGTTGGCTTCTTGCAGAGGGAGGAGGCCTTGCTGTGGCCTCAGCCTAGTTCTGGTAGGCAGCTGGAGTGTAGTCTTTCAAGGTCCTGGGTATGTGGGGTGCAGTTGGGGAACCTGCAAGTTCTGGCTTTTGGGAAGGCAGAACTCTACCTGGCCTGGCCCCCAAATACCAGCAGTGGGAATGGGGCTGAGGTGCTCAGCTTATTGGGGAAGAGGTTGTTCCCTGTCCTGAGTCCGGGGGCCTGGGGACCAGACCTCCGCTCCTGAGGCCAGCTCCTGCTCAGGAGTCCAGCTTTGCAGCTGTGCCACCGTACTGTCCTGTCCTGCTCCTGGGGGTGCTCTAGTTCACCCCACTGAGGCCCTGCTACGCTCAGTGCCTTGCTGACCACCTGCCTCCCCTTGTCTTCCTCCAGTACACCTCCAGCATGAGAGCCAAATACCTCGCCACGAGCCAACCTCGCCCCGACTCCAGCAGCAGCGGCCACTAGACTGCCGGCCAGCTACCTGCCCATGTGCCAATCACCCTACTCCTCCCTGTGCCAGCACTGCCGCTTACTCCGTGGCCATCCGCCGGACCCTCCACACCTACGCCAGGCCCACTGTGGGCACCTCTGCAGCCCCCCTTCCCTTCCTGCAGGGGTGTGGAGATACCCAGCATGAGTCCCAGGCTGGTGGAGACACAGGTCTCTGGCCCATACTCTGTCCTTGGGTTGCACACCTGGACACCCGGCCCTCCTGTCCTCCTCTGGGCCAGGCCCCCCAGTGCTGTGTCCCTGATGCTTCCTCTGCAGCACGCTCACCTTCTGGACCCCACAGTCTCCACGGCTCACCCTCACCTGTGCTTCCCTCCTGCAGCTGCTGCTTGTCCCTCACCTTCGATGCTTCTGCGCATCCCCTTCTTAGTTCACAGGCACCGGCTTCTGAAGGGACAGCAGCGTGTCACTGTTCGCCCTCCTGTGGCACCTCCATGAGCCTCTGCAGCTTCTCTCACCCCACCTGACCACAGGTCCCCATCCTACAGTTGCCAGAAGCTTCCTGGGGGAGTGTCCATTTTCTCTGCCCCTCCCAGCATTATTCTCTCCCTCAGTGCCGACCCCGGCCCATGGCACCAGGCCCCCAAAATGGCAGGACAGATGTTCCATGCC
Source organism: Talpa europaea (assembly GCF_964194135.1). NCBI lineage: Eukaryota > Metazoa > Chordata > Mammalia > Eulipotyphla > Talpidae > Talpa > Talpa europaea. The sequence goes on along the minus strand of NC_140079.1, from coordinate 81,469,745 downwards.
AAGCCCAGGTCACTTGCCCAGTGCCAGCTCCCTTCTTGGTGCCAAATCCCTTCTCCTAACCCCAGAGACCTGGCAGCTTCCTCTGGTTCGTTTTTTTGCACTGACCACATTTGTCATCTCTAGGGCGGGCAGGCCTGAGGGCCGAGCAGCTCTCCCTCCTCAGTTCCATTTCCACCAGGACGGTGCCATGTCCTAGAACCCAGCTGTGGGACAGGACCGAGCTGGCTGTGACTGAGCCTTTGGCCCCTGCCGCCCCTTTTGGGACTAACCACTAACCTCACCCCAGCCTTTGCTGGCACCCTACCAGCGAATGTGACCCCGAGACAAGGCCTGGGACAGCCGGCTGGGAGTCGGACTGAAGTAGCCATTTCTTCTCGGGGTGCTGCTGGGGTGGGGCTGTGACCATCAGGCAGCCTGAAGGTCCTGGAGACCTCTCCCTGGACCGGTGCTGCCCCAGGAGGACCATGTCCTCAGGAACGAATGTCCCTGGGGCTGTCGGAGGTCCCTACAACCTCTGTCCCTCCCTGTGAAGTGGGAACAAGGCTTCCCTAAGGTGCTTTTGGCTTTAGTGTACAATGTTTGCTGAGTTTACTGCCGTGAGGTTGGAGCCACCTCCACACCAGGACGGGAAGGTTCTTCAGCCCCAGCCCTGGCCTGGCCAGCTTGAAGTGAAGAAGCCAGGCCGGGAGTAGCAGCCAGCCAAGGTCCCACAGGGAGTGGGCAGTGGCCCTGCAGTTTACAGACCTGTGGGCTCTTCCCAGAGCAGTGGGCAGTGCCCTTCCCTGAGTGGCCTGGGAAGAGGCTATCTTCCTTTCTTCCTTGAACCCATTCTTTATGCTGGTGTCTGGGACCAATAGGATGGGTGGGGTGAGCACCAGGTCATATCTTCCCCAACCTGAGGGGCAGCCTCTGCCCTGGAGGGAGTGGGGAGGGGGACAAACTCAGGGGTGTCCCAGGTGGCCTGGGTCCCCAGCCTGGAATCTGAGCCCCCGGGCATGTCCAGACCTCACCAGAGGGCACTATGGCCCGGGCCCCCAGCAGCCACGCCAACCTGCCTGGTCTTTCCTCTGGGTTCTACCCAGATTGTGGGTCAGGAGGGAGGCACCAGGGTGTCTGCCATGCCTGCTGCCACCGCTCAGAAGCACAAACTGGGCTGCCCGCAGTGGCTGCGGCAAGGCCGCCAGCAATGTGAATGTACATAGCATGAGAGGCGGCACCACCCAGGAGGGGTGGCCCTATTTCGCCTCGGGAGTCCCACCGTCATGTGCTTGTGTGCCCGCCTCGTCTGTGACTTCACCCAAGTTCTCACCAAGGTTGAACAAAGGAAAAAAGGGTTCAAACCCAAGCCTCAGTCCATGGAGGGGAAGTAGGTCCTGCCATTGGTTTTTTTTTTTTTTGGTCTAAGTTTTTGGGACCTCCTTCCTAACCACCCTCATCCCAGTGACCTTCTCCACATTCACTCCCACCCCTGCACCAGTGGGCCTTGCTCCCCTTGGGTCCTGTGGCATCTTGGGGGGAATGGAGGCCTTGGGCTGGGAGAGAGGGGCCTCAGGCCTCTGATGGGCTGGGTGAGCAGGAGGTGGGTCCAGCAGGGGTCCCTGGCTGAGGGGGCTCCCTGTGCAGGTGTCCATTTCCCCCAGGGTCTTCCTGGCCTAGTGTGGCAGGGTTTGGGTAGGAGGAGGGTCAGATTGGAAACCCCTGCCTTGTCCTGCCACATCCTTCCACCCCATCTCACTATGCAATTCTAGTCCAAGCACCATTCCCTCCCTCCTCCAACACCCCAGCCCAGCCCCAGGAGGGGTGGGTGGTTGGCAGCCCCCAGGCCCCAGCTGGGGTGTGGACAGGAAACAGGGCCTTGGGGGAGGGGGGTTCTGTTTAACCATGATGGTTGTGTGCCGTACCACTTTATATTTGTTATATATAATAAATCTATATGATTTTTGTTAAGCCTCTGAACTCCAGCTCCCATCCTGGCCCTTGCACCCACCCCCGAAGTGTGAGTTAGTGTCGCCAGTGGGGAACTAAGACCTGGGCTGGGTGTCATTTTTCCTCCAACCTCCTTGGGGCCATGGCTGTATGTGCTGTCGCTGTGTTTTCAGTTTTTTTAGACTGGGTTTGGGGGTTGATTTTTATTTCTTTGGGGGCTTTATTTTTCTTGGCAAACTAAAAATCTTGTCCATGTAATTTCTGTGGTTTCTATTCAGCTTGGGTTTCATGTTTTAAAATAAATACATTTTAAAAAAATAGACTTTTCCTGAGGTGTTTTGATTCACACCCAAATCTCTGGGCAGGGTAGCTGCTTGCTGGGTGCCAGAGTGCCACTCTGGTGGGGGCCTACCCAGGAGACCAGGACCACCAGTTTGGGGAGTGGTGGGGATCAGGGCTGTGAGGAGTGGGACAGGTGGAGTCTAAGAGAGCAGCTCTATTGCAAAACACCCACCTGTAAGAACCTGCTCAGTGCCAACCTGCATCATTTAAGGTTAACTAGACTCCTATCCGGTGGACCCCCCACAGTGAACCTCTGAGACGGGCAGTGTGGGCACCATCCCCTTTTTCCAGATGAGTAACAACGTCTAAGAAAATTTATGACTGAGTAGCTACCCAGGGGCCACATGCAGTGCTCCCTGGAGGTGTCAACAATGCCCTTTCCCCTTCCAACTCCAGCAGAACGCACAAATGTAACTTCATAAAACATAAAAGTGACCACAAAAGATTTGATGTAGGTAAGGAAGCTGGAGTCTCCAGTGTGGCTGCTTCTAACTCTCTCATCAAGGGTTGTGGTTTCGAGTCTCGTGTTGGGTGGACGTCTTATTGCCAGAGAGAGGTATTGCAGCTACAGCCCGAGTGTGGGAACACAGGCAAGCCCCAAACACAATCACACACGTACCCAGGTGATGTGAACACAGAGGGAGCTCTGGGTGCTGTGGCCACCGTTAAGGAATGTCACCAGTTGCCAGAAGAGACAAGGAACAGATTTTCCCCTAAAGTCTCCAGAGAGAGAGAGTAGTGTGGACTTGCTGATACTTCATTTTTAGTCTACAGAATTGGATTTTGGACATCTGACCTCCAGATCCATGAATACATTTCTGTGGTTTTAAGTCACCAAATTTGTTACAAAGGCCATAAGAAATTGAGTACAGGAAGTAGTAAGTGTTAATGAAACGAACAGAGGCGCTCCATGCAGATATGAGTCCACTTAACTGAGGCCTGGTGTCTCTAGTCCAACTGCACTGTCCATGCTGACTAAAAGGGAGGCCCAGATCTGTCACCGACCTCAGCTTTCTTTCCAGAAATCCAGTGGTTTTTACCCCAAATGCACCTTTGAACAATTAAAGTGGAGGTACTATGGGGGTCATGTATGTCATTTTTAAAACTCCTTGGATGATTCTAATGTGCAGTTGGGTTGAAAACTGCCTCGGCCAGGCTCTTCATGGACGCCGGCTGATCTCATGACGACCACCAAGGATTCAAAGTGAATGGCTTCAGATTAGCCAGGAAGCTAGTTAGAGCCTGAAAAGAAGGCATCTTGGAATGTCTCAAAGGCTGGGAGACCCTGCTCCCCCCACCTCCACCCAAGGTGGTTTCCCAAGTGATGATAAACTATGGATAATCTCAGCACACCTGGTTCTCCCAACCCTCACCCATACCCATGTGGTGATCCAGGATGACAGTGCAGATAACCAGATGGGAGGAGCTAGACCTTCGAGAAAGAGAGTCTGGGTAGCAGCAAAACACTGGGATGGGCCCGGAGCTCAGGAGACAGGTGAGGAATGGGCCGCAGCTGCAGAGAACCAGGAATCCGCTCCAAGAGAGACGAGCAAGTGGAGCTAGATATGCAGGTGGTTCCATGTGGCATAACTGGGAGGGTGCCTCGCCTCATGCAAGCCCTAGAAACATTTTCCTAAAAAGGCATAGGGGCCTGCCCAGGATGGGCCCTCTACACCCTTGCTCTTGGGGCCAGGAGAATGAGCAGAGGTCTAGCTGAGAGGGACAGGGTCGCAAACATTGGAAGGTTGTCAAAGCAATTTTGCTGTAAATGTTAACTTTGAAATCAAAGTATACATTCACATCGTAGCAGGTGTTAAAACTTTTAGAATTTTAATTTTTTTTAAATAGCACTTTAATGCCCTTCATCCCATTTGTTTCCTACAGAACACCCTTTTCCATCATGCGACTTGTTTTTTAATTTAATTTCTCCCCTTGGCACTGCTATCTACATTTCATCTCTTTCTATCATCCTGCCCTCTCTGGGGGCTCTGGGATCTGTAGATTTGTCTTTTGTTAGGTAGAAACAATGGCTGCCTTAAGTGCAGTAATTATTGCCCGTTGTTATTTACAGCTTTCAATCTCCCTGATGAACTGTGCTCTAGAAATGACTTAGGGAAACTTTTTCTATTTCTTTTTTTTTAATTTATTTTTTATTTAATTATGCATATAAAAATTGAGGTATAGGCCAGAGGTGCTGGGGGTGAAATGATTCACCAGAGACAGAGTGGGGAGCAGAACAGGCAGATTGACTAAAATACACTGCTGAGTGGAGCAGCAGGCGCAGCAGGAGAGGTCTACTGCACCATGTGGGTCAGATCCCTGGCTGGGAATGGAACTCACACTGCAGTGGCTGGGGATAGCTTGATAGTGCTGAGACTTAACCCCTTGTGCCAACAGAGAGGCCCAAAACTTGCTTTTTCTTCCATTTCTTTTTTAAAATTGTGGTTTGTTTGATCTTGCATTGCTTCTTTTAAGAGATAATTCTTTGTTCTCTTGAAATAGCTTTTTGGCAAGGATAATTATGCCTATCAGTAGAAAAAAAATGAATTATCTGACAGTCACACTGTCATTCAATAGGGTGACCAGGAGTTACTTTGTGTGACTATTCAAATTTAAGCAGGAATTGACATTTAAGATTTAGCATACCACATGAGCTACACTACACTTCAAGATAATATATGAAAGTATGTATTTTTTATATATTAATAAAGCAAAACAATTTTTCAACCCACTCATCTGAATTGGAACAATATCACCATCTTTGGTGTTTTCTCTGTGTTCTCACACTTGATAACTCTTCCCTCATGCCCAAATAAAATGAATGTTCTGGATTTTTTTAATGTCAGTTGCTTGCATTTTCTTTAGATGCTCCTCCCATTTTTAAATGGTCAAATAATATATTGTTTTAATCCCTCCAACCTTACACATAAATGGGTTCATGCTTGATGTCTTCCCCAGTATGTTTTTATCCATCTAGAGTGAATTTGTGATATTCTTCCTTAATTGTGTGTGTCGCTATAGTCTTCTTTTCACTGTTGTATTGTATTCCTGGGAATTACTGTTTTACATTTTCTTCCTTCAGTCCTTTTTTAATGGACATTTGTCTCTATTTCACAGTGGTAAAACATGACGCTTCTTTAACAGACTGGTCTGTGTTTCCCAGGCACAATCACAAGACGTGCTTCAGGGCGTGTGCCTGGGTGCAGGCTGGGTGACACGGGTTTGTCCACATAAGGCTTGACTAGATAAGATCAAACCACATCTCCACATGTTTGCAGCAACTCACACCTTCAACCTCAGTATAAGAGAGCTCTCTTCAATCTTCATCCTTGCAAACATTTGCTATTTTTATGTGCAGTTTAAGCCTTAATAGGCTCCCTGAGGGCCCCCCTGGTGGCGCAAGGGGTTAAACACAGCACTATGAAGCTATCCGCAGACACTGCAGCACAAGTTCAATCCTCGGCCAGGAAGCTACCCACATGGTGCAGCAGACCTCTCCTGTCACGCTCACTGCTCCCCTCAGCAATGTATTTCAGTCAAACTGTTGTTCTGCTCCCCACCCTGTCTCTGGTGAATCTTCCCACCCCCACACCTCTGGTCTACACCCCAGCTCTTGCATGTATAAATAAATAAATCTTAAAAAAAAAAAAGAGTGGATCAATATGATAAAGATATGATAAAGATATATCACAAACCAAAAACCCATATAATACTCAATGGTGAAGAACTGAAAGCTGTCCCCCTAAGATCTGGCACAAGACAAGGATGCCCACTGTCACCACTTCTGTTTAACTTACAGGTTTTGGCCAGGGCTATGAGACAAACACAGGAAATAAAGTGAATCCAAATAGGAGAAGTGAAACTATCACCATTTTCAGATATTGTATATAGATCCAAAGACTCCATCAATGTTTTTAGAAATAAATAAATACAGCAAAAGTAGCAGTCTGTAAGTGCCCCCCAGTTGCAAAAAAGGCTAATTCAGGCCTTTTTTGATTCAGGCCCAGGTAGCTGGTAACCACACTTTTGATCTATATCAGTTTTTTCCTGCCAAGTGTTGGGGGGTGGGGGAGGAGTCCTTACTCCATTATGAGAGCAGGAAGAAATCAACAGTCTCCCCAGGAATCTCGAGAAACACCTTCTTTACTAAGCCCCTCCTTTGCTCCCACATCTGTGGCTCTTACCTGCAGAAACACTTCTTCAGTGCCCAACATGACCTGACAAGGACTCTATGTCCTTCGGATCCAGGCACCACACTGTCACACATAAAGCACTCCTGGCTTCCAGCCACAGTTTCTGTTGCCCCACAGTTCCACACCCAGCACTTCTCCCCAATAGCCCTAGAGGTCACTTACTCTTCTGCCTTTTTCCTGTTTCAGCAGTCCAGGTTAAACTCTGAGCCTCTCCTCTGAGAGGCTCTGATCTGAGAATAATGTTTTACACATGACTATTTGGTCCTTAAATAAATCTTGTTTCCTCTTCCTCCTATGAATTTGATTTCTCAGAGTCTTTGACAGTTTGACAGTTGCATTCCTTTGACTCTCCTGCTCTTCTGGGCAGGTTAATGATGAACTCAAGAACCCCTAAGTGTGCAGGATCAGAGCTAGGAGAGTGAGGGGTATCTGGGTGGGAAGAAACATCCAAGATTGGAAATGGCTGGAGAAGACAGGACTGACAGAGATAAGGCCAATGCTTGAGCACTCCCAAGGGGCAAATGTTAAGAATTGGTGAATTAGAGCGCCACCGTGTGGTGATCAAGGCAGTCAGAATAGTGCCATCAGTAAGGACCAGAGAGGGAACACCCAGGAAAAGTTTTGGCCTCCTATCCAGGGAAGCCCTTTCTTCTACACTTCTGCAATTCCATTCCTTCATCAACCTCAGTTCAAAAGCCATTGCCTCCAGGAAGGCTCCCCTACTTACATAGTTGATACTCAGTCCCCCTCCTTTGCCCACCCATCATATCTTTAATACCTCACTCATTTTTGCCACATTTTATCCTGTGGTCAGTCTTATGAAATAAATAGCAACTCCTTTAGAACAAAACCAGTATCTTTCTCGCCTATTTTATTTATACTTCTCTTTGAAAAACCCAGTTATAAAAGGAGGAAGAACTCACAGTCAATTCCAAAGAAAATAAGGGAAATCCTGAAGGCACAAAAAAATTGGGCCAAATCCAGGGTGTCTTGGCTGCACAACAGCACGTTAATTTCAGATCAGAGGGTTGCATGTTCGAAGTGATATCTGGAATAGGGTTATGGATTTTCTCTTTAGCAAAACTGGGATGAAGAATTCAGTGGCCAGCCTCTTCCCATTTACTCCCAAACTTGAACTTTTCCCCTACCTTCTCAGTCCAAAGGGACTTCATATGAACAAATCAGCAATGGACAGGCACTTAAACATGGTTAAAGAGCAATCTGGAAAGAAAGAAAAACTTACAAGAGCTAACATTTACGTTCTTGTTTGCATCTTCATCAGCAATGACCTTATGTAGACTATGCTTCAAATAAAACATTCAGATGACTTTAGAAAGAACATCAAAACAGGGCATGAAGAGAATTTGTTAATGAATTAACTCTGGTGTGAAAATAGTTTTATTGGCTTTCTGGACAGACCAGGGGTGGCAGTCTCCCTGGGTAGATGTTTGTCATCTTGATGAAATCAATTTCCCAACCTCTCCCCTTCTCTCTCTCTCTCTCATAGTTTTGTCCATTTTCTCTGAAGTACGGGAACTACAGACCTGAGGGTTTCTGACACTGAGGAAATAGTATCTATCTGGTTGATCTTTGGCTCAAGAAGTGTGGCCTTTCCAGTACTTATCCTCCTAAAGTCAAAGTCCGCTTAATTCTTCGCTTCATACTCAACCTTCCCATTTACTTCGTTCTTACATCTGTTCCTTATGAACTCATTCCTACTCATGTTCCTTTTTTGTATCTCTTCAATCAAGACAATGGCTTCTCAGCCGTGCTATGGTCTTTATTAACCGGCCAGAAAGCTTGCAACAAAATCAGCACTCGCACTCGATTTACAGAGGGAGGCTTCATTATAGCAAAGAACGAAAACCACTATGGAAGATTGCTTAACGGTCCCCCGCTGCTCACCTCCAATCAATAGATACTAACATCCTTGAGGGCTTTTAAACTGCGGCTTCTCATTTTATGAGACCCATCAGGTGGGAAATTATCTCCATTTTCAGGCTGCCAGCGAAGGCCCGCAGTCCTCTGGCCTCGCTCCGCGAGAGCCCGGGGTCCAGGCACGGGTGTCCCCGAGCCCTCTGGGAAGTGGAGTCCTTCCGCCGGGACCCCCGAAACTGCCGCGGCGCCTCCAAGTGCGCAGATGCGAGTCTGCACGAAGCCTCGGGCTCGAGCCCATTGTCTCGCCGCAGCGCCGGGGCTGTGAGGGCGACTCGGTCCTCCGCGCCTCCCTCCCGAAGCGCGGCCTCGCGGGAACCCCGCCCTGGGCCGCGGCCGGGCCCCCCGCCGTCCACGGGTAAGAGAAGGCCGGGCCTGAGCGCGGTTCTCCGCGGCCGGCCCCTCGGCGCGCGCGGCTGTGAGGCCCGCCGCCCCCGCGCCGCGCTCTCGGGAAGGGCATCCGCGGGGAAAGGGTTGCGCCCCGGCGGCACCCCGACCCCACCCGCGGGCCCTAGAGGAGCCCCGCGGGGGGGCCCCAGCGGGGTCCCGAGCTGGGCTTGCGGGCTTAGCGGGGAGCGAAGGGGCGTCCCGGAAGTGAAGTTGAAGCTCAGCCCTCGGGGGAGCGACCTCGGGCGCGGGGAAGGGGCGTGCGCGCCGGGGGATTCTGGGAGCGCGAGTCCGGGGCTTGGCGGCGCGGCCCGGCGGCGCGGAGAGCGCGCGCGCCCCCCGCTGGTGGGGCCTTGAACCTGGTCAAGCCTCCCGGAACCTTAAGGGATTTCACCTGCAGGCTAGAGAGAAAAGATGGCGTCAGTAATTAGCTTATTCCCCTTATGTGCTTTGCTCTATTGAATTTTTTTAAAGATTTATTTATGCATACAAGAGCTGGGGTACAGGCCAGAGGTGTGTGTGGGGAGCAGAACAGGCAGATGGACCGAAGGCACTGCTGAGGGGAGCAGTGGGCGAGACAGGAGAGGTCTGCCGCGCCGTGTGGGTCACCTTCCCGGCCGGGGTATTGAACTCGTGCTGCAGTGGCTGCGGACAGCTTCATAGGTTGCGTCTCAACCCCTGCGCCACCAGGGAGGCCCTGCTCTATTGAAGTTTTGGGTCCTGCTTGTATTTGGGGGCTGGTGCCTGGGGTTCAGTTCCAAATGTGCAAGGGGTTCCCAGCCTATACATTTTCAGGGTCTTGGAGCGGGAGTGAGGAATTGACTATATAGCAGCTCCATCCATGTTGTGTTTATGAATTTTAAGGATGAACTAACTGTGGGATCTTCGCTTACGGTAGTTACTGCCACCAAAACCACAGGCCACATTATGGACATTTTGTGTTTTAGCCTTTCCTGGTAGTTTCTTCAGGGTCTGGGGTCCACAGTTGGCTACCCTGATTTCTCTTCTGATGTGGCATGTAGTGACTGATCTTGGAACTCCAGAGGACCATCCTCCACATGTAGAAATTAATTTAACCTAAGTAATAAAGGCTCCAAGCAAAGTAGAATTATTTTGGAGGACCTAGAAATGTTTCAGAGTAAGTAATCTAGGAGAAGCAGGAGTCAATTCTAGAGGAAGGTAAACCTAACTTAAATCTCGCTCCAGAGCTTAAGGTAGAGCTGAAAGATACACAAAGAAGCAGTTTCTGTATTGCTGAGAAGCCCATGTCCATCTCACCTGAAACAGTGAATAAAGCGAAATCACAGCAATAACTGGACAAGGAAGAGAAGCTAAGCATGGATTATCTGGCCATTGATGTTGAGAAAGAAGGTAAGAATTACTGAAATAAACATAGACTTAAAAGAGGGGAAATACCCTTGATGAGGATGAAAAGGTCTGGTGCTACTACATGGGAAACAGACATCCAGGAGAAGGACCCAAAGTAGAGAAACTCTCAGTAAACTACCATGTTTGGAAATACTAAGTAGACTTCTTCTAACACATTCTCTAGTCTCACATACCTCTTTCAGCATGTCTGTTCTCATCCACATCCCCCCTGAGAATATTTCTTAATGCTTCCCTTTGTGATAAAAGGTGGTCACACTTTTCCACCCATGACAGATTATTCCAAAAGGTTCTTGGACCTGTGAGTTTAACTTTTTGGTCAGAGCACTTTGACTTTATTGTCTTAACTCTACCCTCATCAGAGCTTTTTAAGTAGGTAGAATAGGTCTCAGGTATATAATTCAGCTGCCTTGTGATAGTTTTTGTCCTGGTGAATTTGGAAGTGGTAAGAGAAAGTTTACTCCCTTCATAGATTTTTTTCCCAAAGATTTGTTTTATTTATTTATGCATACAAGAACTGGGGTGCAGGCCAGATGTGCGGGGGGTGAGAGGATTCACCAGAGACAGAGTGGGGAGCGGAATAGGCGGATTGACTGAAGTACACTGCTGAGGGGAGCAGCGGGCAAGACAGGAGAGGTCTGCTGTGCTACTTGGCCAACTCCCCCGGGCAGGGATCGAACTCAGGCCTCAGTGGCTGCGGACAGCACCTTAGTGCTGAGTGTCAACCCCTTGTGCCATCAGGGAGACCCACCCTTCATAATTTTTTCCTACTCCTCCAGCCAAGACTACTGAGGATACTTTCCAATCCCCAAAACAGAGCATAGAAGAAATGGAACCTACTATTGAGCTCCTTCCTGTTGAGTTCCAGGTGAGTTTGAGTTTAACTTCCTTACCCTGAAATCTTATCCTGGTGTTTACAGTATATCCTTTTTTTTTTTTTCCCTTTTATCTTGCTTTAGAGGTCCAAGGAAATCCAATCTGAAGAACTGAACCAAAGTTTTTTTTCCTTGAAACTTGAAGCTCTTAGGAAAGCTCAGACGAGTACATTAAATGTGGGACTAATCTGTGTGGGTGGTATTTTAAACTATGAAACTGTGATCACTAAAGGAATAAGTGTGGAGATACAACAAATGAGATCTAGTTACTAAGTCCAGAAGCTCTCAAATACTTAAAAGCCAACAACCAGGAAAGGAGACTGAAAAGATGTGGCCAGTTAATCATGATCAACAAAGTATACTCACATGACTATCATTATAATAAAGTATGAGTCTTATGAAACAGTTGACAGTTTAAATTTTCAATTTAAATTCAGCGCATTCAGAACAACTTTAATTACAAATAGATAATAAAAAATCTAAAAGTCATGAAAGTACAGAGAAAGAAGAAGCCTCTACTAGAACAACATGATTACCTATATATATTTAGGATATCCAGCTAAATTTCTATAAAATCTCAGAATATTTCAGGAATCAGTGTAAATTTCATACTTGAACCTTATTCCATCTATAGCACAATCAGTAATTAACATTTGGTTATCATTCAGTGATTCATTTATATTAGATTTTTTTGGTAAAATATTTAAGTGGTGGAAGAGTAAATAGTATAACCTTAGGGTCAGACTGCCTGGGTCCAAATCTCATATCTGATCCTTACACTTGCAAGTAATGTTAATAATAATATTTACCTCATATAGTTATGAGAGAGAGTTCATTGAGCGAACTTAGATTATAGAAAATAAATTATAAATGATAGCTATTATATTCCCTTACACAGACTAATACTCATGTATTTTAGAATATTATACTAAAATAGTTTTTAAAAAAGGGTTAACCTTCAGATTAAAAATCACTTCCTCTTCTAGATTGTTCTCTTTTCTCAGGGATTACCAATTCCTCTAAAGAGTATGCTTGTTTTCCAGGAATTAGTGACAGTCAAGGATGAGGAAATGGATTTCACCCATGTGGAAGTGGAACAGCTGAATTCTGCCCATAGGTACATGGGCCTGGATATGAAGGTGGAGAATTGTGGGAGCCTGGTATTTTGGGGTAAGGAAGTAATTTTGTAATGCAAATTACTTACTTTGACATAAACTTCTTCATGAAACAATGTCATCTAAAATACCATAGTTTTGCTTCAGATTCAGAGGGCCCTGATCATTGACCACTGTGAGCTCAGAATTGGGTTTCTTTTCTCGTTTGGTAACTAAAAGTTCACCATATGTGGAACTGAAAAAGGACAGCTTCAAGTTATATTGATTTTAAGACTTACAAAGCTACAGTAATTGAATCATTGTCATGTTGGTGAATGGGTAATGTTCAGTACATGAATGGACTAAAATAGAGCAAAAGGAGACCCACACATACATTGTTAATTAATTTTCAACAGAGGCAAAAGCAATTCAATGTTAAAATGAGAATCCTTTCAATTAATATTGCTGGAACACATTGACATCCATGTGCACAAAAAAAAAAAGAAGAACCACCTCAATCCATATGCCCATATAGAAAGTAACTCAAAATGGATTACACACCATAAAGGAAAAACTCAGCTCTTCCCCTCCTGTGCATTGCTTCCCTGGGTGTGTTTCCTTTATCTTTTCACATACCACACATCACTTTTAACACTTCTTTTTTTTTTTTTTTTTTTTTTAAGATTTATTTATTTATTTATACAAGCACTGGGTACAGTCAGAAGCGCAGGAGGGTGAGAGAATTCACCAGAGCCAGAGCAGGGAGCAGAGCAGGCAAAAGGACCGAAGTACACTGCTGAGGGGTGCAGCGGGTGGCAGGAGAGGTCTGCACGCCATGTGGGACCCTTCTCTGGTGGCCAGGGAGCAGCCGGGGATATAACCAGCGCTGCAGAGGCTGCGGGCATCTTTGCAACCCAGCGCTCAACCGCTGCGCCACTGGGGAGGGCCCACTTTTAACACTTCTATTAGATATATGCAGGGTTTTCCCTACACCAAGCAATTCTCTGTGACACCAGTTGGGTGTCTTATAATTTAACTCAAGGCTGATACCATCTACCTGAAAATATTGTCAGAGTCCCACAGGTTAATCAGTTAGTCCCAGGAGGCTGCCCCCTTCTATATTTGCAAGTAATAGGTTCTCAGGTTACCTGTGAGGTTATCCACATCCTCTGTCACAGACCTAAATATAAAACCTAAAACTAGAAACATCAGAGACAATTTTTGTTACCTTTTGTGTGCAAAGTTTTATTAGATATCATGCCAAAAGCATGATCCAGTAAAACTATTTGCATATCAGGTTTGCTTTGTTAGAGGTTTTTAATCTTGGATCCAAATCCTTGCTGGACATAGAGCCATTCAGATTATCTTATTTCATCTTCTTTTTTTTTTTTTTTAGAAAATAATTTTTTAAAGATTTATTTGTTTATGCATACAAGAGCTGGGGTACAGGCCAGAGATGTGGGGGGTGAGAGGACTCACCAGAGACAGAGTGGAGAACAGAACAGGCAGACTGAAACACACTGCTGAAGGAAGCAGCAGGCGAGACAGGAGAGGTCTGCTTCGCCATGTGGGTTGGTTGCTCCCTGGCTGGCTGGGGATCGAACTCGTGCTGCAGGGACTGCAATTGCTTCATAGTGTGGTGCTTAACCCCTTGCACCACCAGGGAGGCCCTCTTCTTTTTTTTTTTTAAAGATTTATTTATGCATACAAGAACTGGGGTACAGGCCAGAGGTGTGGGTGGTGAGAGGATTCACCAGAGACAGAGTGGGGAACAGAACAGGCAGACTGACTAAAATACACTGCTGAGGGGAGGAGCAGGTGAGACAGGACCTGCACCATGTGGGTAGTTCCCTGGCTGGCCCAGGATCGAATTTGTGCTGCAGAGGCAGCGGACAGCTTCACAGTGCTGTGCTTAACCCCTTGAGCCACCAGGAAGGCGCATCTTATTTCTTCTTGAGTGAGATCTGGGAATGATTTGCCATCTTTCATTTCTGATATTGGTACTTTGTGTCCCTGGTTTTTCTGTCCTGGTTTTCTTTGGAGTTTAACAATTTCATCGATCTTTTCAAATAATTAGCTTTTGATTTAATTGATTATTGTTTTCTGTTTTTAATTTTATTGATGGTTTTGTCTTTATTAATTTATCCTTTTGTTAACTTTGTGTTTAATTTGCTCTCCTGTTTTTACTTAAGGTAGAAACATGATCTTTATATAAGATTTTCCTTCTCTTCTGGTGCCATTATTAACTCATCAATCATTTCTGTCCATTTCCTCTGTCTCTTTTCTCCTTTTGGGGCTGCAGTTATCCAGTGTTCAAGAATTTGATATTATTCCATAGATTAGATATTTTCTTTTGTTTGTTTTTCACTTTTTCCCTTTTCATATTTTAGTTTAGTAATTTCTATTGACCCTTTACAAGTTTACTGATTTTTAGTTTTGTTGACTACATTTTTCATCTCTGTTACCATGGTTTTTTCATTTCTAGCATTTCCATTTGATTTTCTCTTTTAGTTTCCATTTCTCTGCTAAAATTCCCCAACTGTTAATGCATATTGTCCACCTTTTCCACTGTTCTTTTACATATTAATCATAGTGATTTTAAGTCCCTGCATAGTTCTGATATCTGAGTAATCATTGTTTCTGGTTCTTTTGATTACTTTGGTTGTGGTTTTATACAATCAGATTTGAATGAGGCTGTGGAATAGTACATGGAGAGAGGATATAAGCAAACCCCTTATAAGGTTGTTATATTAGTAACAGGCAAGATGTGATGGTGCGGGGCCTCCCCGGTGGCGCAGCGGTTGAGCACTGGGTTGCGAAGCTGCCTGCGGCCTCTGCGGCGCCAGTTCGATCCCCGGCTGCTCCCCGGCCACCGGAGGAGGGTCCCACATGGCGCGCAGACCTCTCCTGCCACCCGCTGCTCCCCTCAGCAGTGTACTTCGGTCCTTCTGCCTGCTCTGCTCCCCACTCCGGCTCTGGTGAATTCTCTCACCCTCCCGCGCTTCTGACTGTACCCAGTGCATGTATAAACAAAACAAACAAACAAACAAATAAATAAATAAATAAAAACATGCTTCTATTAAAAAAAAAAAAAGATGTGATGGTGGCTGAATTGGGGTCTTAATAAGTGGAGAGGGGTAGTACAGAATGGATTTGAGAGAGATTTGGAGTTATAGGCCATGAAACTTGGCGATTTGTTTGTTGTGGTTATTAGGGTAGAAGGAAGAATTCAATATGATTTTTGAAATTCTGACATTCAACTAGAAAAAAATGGAGGGGGCTTTTATGAGGATTAGCTGTGTTAACATATCTACACTTTTAGAATCATGGATTACACATAATAAATACTGTAATTATTTGCCATGAATAATGTTATATTCAGAACATATATTAAACTTTGTGTACCATCATATTCTTAATTTATGAAAATCATGGCAGCATTAAAAATATATTTTACTCAAACATTGGTTTTATTTCTATTATGAGATAAAAAGATCTTAAGAAAGGTATCTTGCCCATCCCATGTTGCCCCATTATTTGTATTATTTGTGTACAACGCAACTTATACAGTATATATTTAACATGTGCTTGCTCTTTGCCAGCACTATGATAGACCCTGAGAAATACCATGAACAAAAGGTGTGGTTTCTACCCTTGAAAACTAACCTTTTGGTTTTAGAGTCCAAATTCTTACGTTAATGTCTTTGTCAACAAGAAAGATGGTGGTGATATTTTCTCACATGGTGAAATTTGGGGAATGTAAATGTTGAGGGAGAAGATGAGTTAAGGTATAGATACATTGAATGGTTATTTCCAATTAGTTAAATGAAGTCGATAGTTTGATATATGGGAGGGGGGAGAACTATACTGGAGGTATTAATTTGGGATTATTGATACATAGAAGGGATTTAAAGCCATGTACTCAATGAAGTCCTTAAAGGAGACAGTGTTGTGGGGGCGGAGGGACAGGGCTAAAGAAGGGAGCTTAAGACTGAACACTGAGAAGTATCAACATTTAAGAAGAAACAGCAGGAAAAAAAAACCCCAAAGAAATAGACATCAGGAGAAAAACATGGAGAGCTTAGAATCACAGAAGTCAAGAGAAAATGTTGATGTACGTGTCAATTATATCTGATGAATATAACTGGAAAAAAAGGTAGACTATTTCCAGGAGGAAGGCATGGTTAACACTGTCAAGTTGTGGTGTTGACAGACCAAATTAAACAAGGATGAATAAATGAAAAGGGGCCATTCAATTTAGGTGACAGATAAATGAATGAGTGACTCCAATGAAAGCAGTTCCAGCTGAGTGTGGGGAGAGATGCCAGGCTGCAGTGAGTTCAGGAGCAACTATGTGATGAGCGACTATCCAAAATCTGAGAAATTTAGCTATTATCAAAAAAGAAGGAAGAAAAAAAGGAGCAAGAGAGAGAGATCGAGGGGTAAATGAAGGGAGCATGGGAAAGGAAAGCAGGAAAGAGGCAGTGACTAGTGAAGATACATTGTCATGTTGAAGACAAACAAGAAATCTGAACTAGTGGAAATAGAGAAAACTATTTAAAAAGTCAAAAATGGTTACTTCCAGGTGATATTACAATGAGCAGGGTTTTTTTTGTCTAATACTTTTCCAAAACTGCTCGATCTTAACCTCTTTTTTGTCTTACTCCCCCTTCATCAGTTATTTTTTGTTAATGTTTATTCTCATCTCTTCTCCTTGTGCCCTTCCCTGGCTAGTCTGTTTGTTTTTCCATTCTCTTAGGGCATCCTCATTATCTCACCTTTATTGTTCCTCACTAGTCATTCTCCCATTTCTGTTATTCCCTGAAACTTCATCATTTGCCATTGACATAAGACTCTTTCTCAGAACATTCAAATAAATAGCTTTTAACATTTTTTATTTTATCTGCCCTCTTGACATACCAGTTTTATTTATCTGAGCACAGAGAACACAAACATTTGTACCTTTAATTTATTTCAGACTTTGAATCTATTCCTGAAACCAAAGAGTCCCTTTCAAAACAGAATGTTTATGAAGAAGTATCATCTGAAAGGGAACTGATAATAGAAAGACTTAAGAAGGATGATTTTTGGGACTCCAGATTAATAGAAACCTGGGCGTGTGAAGGCACGTTAGAAAAGCAGCAAGGAAATCAGAAGGATGATTTAAGTCAAGTCATAATTAAACACAAGAAAAATCCTATGGAGGATTGTAATGAAATTGGGGAAAGTTCAAACTCTAAACATCAGAAAGTTTACTCAGTGAAAAAGCCTTGGAAGTGTAATGACTGTGGGAAGTCCTTCAGTTACTATTCAGCCTTTATCCTACATCAGAGAATTCACACTGGAGAGAAGCCCTATGTATGTAATGAATGTGGAAAGGCCTTTAATCGGAGCTCATCACTTATTCAGCATCAGAGAATTCACACGGGAGAGAAACCCTATGAGTGTAATGAATGTGGGAAAGCTTTCAGTCATCGTTCAGCCCTTATTCAACATCATATCATTCACACTGGAGAAAAGCCCTATGAGTGCAATGAATGTGGCAAGGCCTTCAACCAAAGCACATACCTTATCCAACATCACAGGATACACACTGGAGAGAAGCCATATAAATGCAAGGAATGTGGGAAAGCTTTCAATGACACCTCATCCCTTATTAAACACCAAAGGGTTCATACTGGAGAAAAACCCTACAGATGTAAAGAGTGTGGAAAAGCCTTTAGTGACAGGTCAGGCCTTACTCAACATCAGAGAACTCATACAGGGGAAAAGCCATATGAATGTAGTGAATGTGGGAAAGCTTTCAGTTACTGTTCAGCTCTTATTCAACATCAGGGGACCCATACTGGGGAGAAACCTTATAAATGTAGTGAATGTGGCAAGGCCTTCAGTGACCGCTCAGCTCTTGTAAGACATCAGAGGATTCATACTGGAGAGAAACCTTACAAATGCAAAGAATGTGAGAAAGCCTTCAGCCAGAGCTCATCTCTTACAAAGCATCTGAGAACTCATACTGGAGAGAAACCATATAAATGTATTGATTGTGACAAAGCCTTCAGCCAGAGTTCATCTCTTATTCAACACCAGAAAACCCATACAGGACTAAAATCCTACAAATGTAAGAAAACTTTCAATGTCCACTCAGCTCTTCATTGACATAAAGTAAATTCATGAAATGATGTATTCTTATCTGACTATATAAAGCTGTTTTGAATATTTCTGGGTATATTATAAAAACAGGGAAGACTGTGCCACACACACACACAAACCCTCTTCCTTAAAATGCTATTCGATATGGGAGAGGACAAAAGAGATATAAGGATATTTCAGTTATAAAACAGAAATAGCTGAAGCAGTGGAGAAGGGAATTTCTAGGGGAGCTCAGAAGGAGAAAATCTACTTTACTCAGAGAATCAGAGTTCAGTAGCTGAACGTCTAATACCCATAGAAGAACTAATCAGAGGAGCAAACTAAACATTACTTACTCCTAGGCTATAGTAGTTTGAAATAGTAGTTTCAATCTGAAGCCAAAGTGGGGAGGATCAAGATCCCAAAGAAGAAAATTATCAGGAAGTTTCTCTAGGGAAATAGAAAATCTTTCTCTACCCCTGTACTCTACTTGTTCACTCGAATGTTTGCAAACATTTAAAGTAGTGGTTTTAATCATCTGAGAAGTTTTTAAATATACCTAGGTCCCAGCCCTAGAGATTTGGGTTAAATTTAGCTGGAGTGTAGCCTAGGTGTTGGGAATTTTAAAACCTCACAGGTAATTCCAATGTGCTGGCAAAGTTAAGAAACCACTGATTTAGAGTTCCAGCACAAGGATCAACTCCATGAGATAGGAGGTGACAGGATTATAGCAGTCTGTATTAGCTCCCAGCTCTTTATGTCCTTGTTTTCTGCTTACCCCCGCCTCTTGCTCATTATATAACATCTTTTTGGTCTGATTTTGGATTCCTTTGCTTGGATGTTTTTGTTTTTCCTAACTTCATGTGTACAAACACGCCTGCCTGATCCTAACTTTTGCTCTATCCCTGAACCTTGCCAAATGTGTTCCTTTAAGCCTAGTTACAGCTTTCTCAGCTACTTCTACCTAGCAGGTTCATATATTGTACTTGCTACCCATGATCCAATAGTGGCAAATATTAACCATTGGAAACAAGCTTAGAGGAGGAGGACTTATATGCCAGAATCAGGAATGAAGACAATGACTAGATGACTTTCAAAGAGTTAAACTTTTGACTGCAATTGTATATTTTTTGTCTTAGAATTTCATGAAATATGGTGGTGTCCAAGAATTAATACTGAACATCAAGGGATATAGGTGGGAGGAAAGAAAAAAAAAATCCCTATATTTTACATGAGGTACGATAATAACTTTAAGGAGATTGTGAGAAATTCAGACGATACTGTAGTCCCAGTGGAACACCCATTAAAATGTGGTGCAAATAGAGGAATTAAATTGCTTAGTAAAGAATGGTTAATCCAAAAGAAAGCAGAAGAGAGAAACAAACATGGGACAAAGAATAAACAGCAAAATGATAGACCCAGATTCAACCATATCGGCAATTATAGGAAAGAAACACTACAAATGAAACTGAATAAAGGAGCATCACTCAACTGTATCTAAATTAGTTATACTTTAACTACAAACACTGTTAGGAATTAAAAGTTTGAAAGATGAACAAAGATATATAGTAAAATTGTATATAATTATAAAGCTGGAGTGGCTATATTAATATCAGATAAAGTAGAATTCAAGAAGAGGGATATTATATATGTAGGACATTTTATCCTGATAAAAGGGTCAGTTCATCAAGGGTAATAATGGTTAAAAAGTGTAAAGTGGGGGGGCCTCCCGGGTGGTGCAGGGGGTTAAGACACAACCTATGAAGCTATCCGCAGCCACTGCAGCGGTCTGTCCTGTTCCCCACTCTGTCTCTGGTGAATCCTTTCACCCCCCCCATACCTCTGGCCTATACCCCAGTTCTTACATGCATAAATAAATAAATCTTTTTAAAAAAGTGTAACAGGGTTACAATTATTGATATAATATTAATGTTTTATATTGTATGATTTATAATTTTAAGGTTTTTTTTTAAGATTTATTTTTATACAAGAATTGGGGTACAGGCCAGATGCACAGGAGGGTGAGAGGATTCACTGGAGACAGAGTGGGGAACAGAACAGGCAGACTGAAGAAATACACTGCTGAGGGGAGCAGCGGGTGAGACAGGAGAGGTCTGCTTTGCCAGGTGGGATTCTCACCGGCGGACCAGGACAGCAGCTTCACAGTGCGGGGCTCAACTGCCTGCACCACCAGGGAGGCCCTAATTTTAAGTTATTAATATATATGTGCCCAGTAGTAGCAGGACTTCCAAAATCACAAGCTAAAAACTGACAGAATTAAAGAAAAAAAATCTATAGCTTAATAGTTGGATAATTTAACACTCCATTTTCAGCAATTCATAGAACAATTAGACAAAAAATATTAAAGGTATGGGAGAGCTACCAGTGAACTGATTGACATATGTAGAACGTACAACAACCCAGAATGCATACTATATGCAAAAATTAAATAGAGCTGCATCAGAGCTCTAAATGTAAAAACTAAACTATACAACCTTTAAAAGAAAGCACAGGAAATTATGACTCGAGGACAAAGATTTCTTAAGGCAAAGAAGCAGTAACTATACATTTAATAAGTACATGAAAAATGTTCCACATCATTAGTTACCGAGGCAATGCCAGTTCAAACCACAAAGAGATACTACTACAACTCTCAAATACAACTAATTGTTACTGCTAACTGGTTTATGTTGCTGTTTAATAATGGCATTTGTGTAACATAAGAGTAATTCCAAGTAACATGTCATGTACTTACCTATTTTTCACATTTTTACATTAAAATATGTCAACAAATTGAAGCTTAAACTGTGAAGAGCAAGAGTTTATTTCAGAGGGGGGAGGGCTTAGGAATTGCTCTTTGGGAGACAGATTCAAGATGCCCTTGAATTGTGTACCCCAAATGTCTAGCAAGCACAGGTCTTGTAAAGAGAAAAAGAGGATGTTGTGTAAATTGTTCTGAAAGAACTATGATTGGTGCTAGAAGGCAGAAACTTCTCCATACATGAGTGGTCACTAAGTTAACGTTGGAAGGGCCACTGCTCTGCGGGGTAGCTAGCAAATCCTAGAGGCAGGCTTCAGCCATTACTTGATGGGAATGTGCTATAGATTTCCCTCTCTTCTTGGGTGGAATATGGCCAAAGCTTGTATTTTACCCTGTTGTCAGAGTCTTGTCATGGGGTTACACAATTCACTCACCACAGCAGCTGCTTTATTAGCTGTCTTTTCTCTATCTTCCACACCTCTCCAACACATTTCAACACCTCTCCTTCCTTTTGCTCCCACTTACTATAAGCACACTCTTGCATTCAGGCTAAATAGGATGAGCTGATTGTACTTCTGTTCCTGCAGTCCCCTCAATACAAGAAACCCATTTGAAATTCTAATATCCTAATCATCCTAGGTTGGTACTAAAAAATCCTCTCATTACTCAAATCCCCTCTACTTTCTACTTGATTTTATTATCTTATTTCTCCTACCAAGCCCATGTCTTCCTTTGCAGCACATCAAAACAGAAAATTCTGTTGAGAATAAGAACAAAGTTGTAAGTGGCACCCCATACAATTGAGAAATCTTAAGTCTTGCAGGAGGAAGATGATTGTTAGATTGTTTATTGGGTTCCAAAACCACTTAATCAGTGTTTTTGTATTGCTCAGCCTGAATTGACAAGAAATACTTGCCAAATAGTGTTTCCCTAAGCAAAATTAAGAAGTTGAAACTTCCGACAGAAGAGAAAATAAGCCAATGAATGAGAGAAAGGTAAGTCCCACTTAAAAGCAAACTGGTGATATGGACTGGAAAAGCAGTTTCAGACCTGAGTATGTGGGAGTCTGGCTCCAGCTATGAAATGTTTACATAAGACACAGCATAAGCTTATGTTTACGTAAGGCA
This sequence comes from Talpa europaea, assembly GCF_964194135.1. NCBI lineage: Eukaryota > Metazoa > Chordata > Mammalia > Eulipotyphla > Talpidae > Talpa > Talpa europaea. The sequence continues at coordinate 81,447,590 of NC_140079.1, read as the reverse complement.
CAGCTTCCAGCTTTTCAGAAAGGAAGGCACAGCAACTAAAGATCCAGCAATAGGGGGCCTCCCCGGTGGCGCAGCGGTTGAACGCTGGGTTGTGAAGCTGCCCACAGCCTCTGCAGCACTGGTTCAATCCCCGGCTGCTCCCCGGCCACTGGAGGAGGGTCCCACATGGCGCGCAGACCTCTTCTGCCATCTGCTGCTCCCCTCAGCAGTGTACTTGGGTCCTTCTGCCTGCTCTGCTCCCTGCTCTGACTCTGATGAATTCTCTCACCCTCCCGCGCTTCTGACTGTACCCAGCGCTTGCTTGAATCAATCAATCAATCAATCTATCTTTAAAAAAAAAAAAAAAGATCCAGCAATAACATGAAACACACCCACCATTAGCTACATCTGTCCCAAGGGAAAGTTTTTAAAATCTAAAAAGTGAAGTTCCTCCCAAAAGCTACATTTCAGAATCAGCACAGATACAGAGTATTACCATCATCACAGGTTTGTTAGAAAGGACAGGTAGAGAGACTCTGACGACTTAGAACTTGCGTTTTGTGTCACTTTCTTCTTTACAACTAAATCAAATGGACTTCATTTCTTTTTGTAAATGATCACTGTAAAATGTTTGATTTGCTGAAAAAAATTTTTTTGGTAGAATTCCTGAGACATGAAGGAAGGTAGAATAGGGCTGGTCTACAGCCTTGCTTTGGGAGAGAGAAGCATACCTTGAGTGCAAGTGCAGCTTAGGGGCCCTGTCTTCCCCATGATGCTAGATAACGCCCAGGCCTAGAGCACAGATTAGCAGTGGTCTTTTGGCTTTTGGACTGCACCCACTATCCTTCCCTGGATAAACTGAGCAATCAGTTCAATCAATCACGGTGAGGAGCTGGCCTCAACAGTCTAGAATAGTTCGCTCTACTAGAAAAGGTACATCTTTTCTTGACAATACCAATGGAACTTTTTTTTACCATATTAAAATCAAGGAGAAAAATAACACAAATATTATTTACCTACTTAAGCTAATAATGTTAAACTATAAATTAGAAAGGCTGTGTGTAAATTTAAATGACTAAAAATAAGTTACAAAGTTTGATATCCTTTCATTCTCATTTTACACGTCTGGTTTATAGTGCACTAAGTGACTACTACCCAGATTTCAGCATTCAAGTCACAACAATTGTGTGGTCTGGACCTAGTTCAAATTCACTCTCAACTTTTATTCAGGTGGCTTCATTTTTCAGCATTTCTTGGTGGAAATGAAGGAGAAATTAGATGAATGCAAATATAGATCAAATATACATGGAATTCTAAAGTAAATTTTATAGTAGAAATAGATGACTTGATAATAAAATATGCTGTAAGGGTGGCTCTCTGAAATTTTAATTTATGGCCAATTATTTGTGTCACTATCATAATATATTTTCTTCCACTAATGTTTCAAAGTGCATATTGCTAATATAAGTGAATCAGTACTGATGTTATTTTGGAATAATTTCAAATTCGCAAAGTCACGAAACAATACAGAAAATGCCTTTAAGCCACCTACCCCGATTCACCAAGTTAATTTTTTTTTTCACCAAGTTAATATTTTGCCACCTCTCTGTCCCATGTCTTCTTTTGGAACATCCCCAAGGACACATATGGAGCACTTCCTTATGTCCCTTACATTCAGAGGCCTCAACAGAAAAAAACATGTTTCAGGCTATCAGATAGCACAAGAGCCCACATGCACCAAAAAAGCTTAGGGAAAGTTTAATGGGGATCTTTTTCAGAAACCAAGTTATCAAAGAAATTACCCTGTTTAGTAAGCTGTGCAAAGGATATACGAACCAGAATTAAATGTGTCTGGATGGGGTTTCTCTTGCCTTCCATTGTTTGAAACAGTTACAAAACTGAAACCCTAGACTCCCAGAATGGAGTCTACAAAACTCATTTTTTTAAAAAAGTAAAAAAAAAAATAGTGCCTCTTATATGCACTGAGCTTTACAAGTGTTTTTGGTTATAAAGTATTTGGAATCCTCTTCATCTAAGTAAAAAGACAATTCTAAGTGACTAAAACACTTTCTTGGGGAGAATACTAGATGAGCAAGATCTCTTCCAAAGGCAGAACAGTAAAGAGAGGAGGAAAGAATCCATCACGTGTCAGCCCTTGCTCTTGTCACTACCACATAACCACCGCATCTTGGGCATGCCCCTTTGTCTCACCACTGTAAAACACAGAGACTAGAGTTAGCCTGAATCCTTCTTGGGAGTGATGCCCAAGAAAAATATGATAATGACTGACAGAAAGACTCCAAAAGCCAAAGAATGTAGTTTCTGGACAATGAAAGAAATATCATAAAAAAACAGCTGAGGCAGAGCATGTCAGAAAGCTGGGACTTTATTTCTGTGGATTCTCTGGTGTCGGATAAGATGTGGACTCTGTCTAAAGCTTTCCCCGCATTCAGGACATTTATAAGGTTTTTCTCCGGTGTGAGTTCTTTGGTGTGTGATGAGGGTTGCGCTCTGGCTGAAGCGTTTCCCACAGACGGAACATCCATATGGTTTCTCCCCAGTGTGGATTCTCTGATGTTTGGAGAGGTCAGAGCACCGTTTGAAGCTCTTTGCACACTCTTCACATGTGTAGGGTCTCTCCCCTTTATGTATTCGCTGATGTCTAAAACGGTTGGAAATACGGCAGGTTTCCCCACACTCGTTACATTTATAGTGTTTCTCGCCTATATGGATTCTTTGGTGCCGCTTGAGATGCGAGCTCTGTCTGAAGCTATCCCCGCATTTGGGACATGTGTATGGCTTCTCACCTGTATGTGTCCTTTGGTGTTTTATGAGGGCGGCACTCTGACTGAAGCTCTTTCCACATTCCCTGCATTTGTAGGGCTTCTCCCCAGTGTGGATCCTCTGGTGTTTAAAGAGGTCAGAACGCTGTTTGAAACTCTTCTCACAGTCATCACACTTATAAGGCCTTTCCTCGCGAACCTGCCTCTGGGCTTCAAAAAGGCCTGGGCCACGGAAATGTTCCTCCCTGTCCACAGATTTGTGAGGTTTCCCCACTTGACATTTCACCATATCAAAACCCTGTTTGCAACTGTTCCCATGTTGGGCACCATCACTGGGTCTCTCTGCTCTGTGGACTTGCTGACAAAGAAGCAAGTTTGAACTTCTGTCGCTATTCCCAAATTCATTACTTTTGTAGTCTCTCTCTTCTGTGGAACCATTCTTGAGGCCTGAGATGCTGGCGACTCCTTGCTCTTTAGGAGAATTTTCAAGTTTCAGTGATGAGGGGTTTCCTGACTGTTTTTCTACCTCATCCTCCTGAGTATTTCCACACTCAGAGAGCACGGGCGTCTTCCAACAGGGCTCTTCTTGTAGCTGCTCCTGTGGCTCTCCTTCTAAAACTTCTTGCTTTGGAATCCACTCTTTGTTCTCAGTTCTGGTTTCCAAACCTGGGATATTAAAAAAAAAAAACAAAAAACAACCTGCTGATATTTCAACCCTTTGCAAGAGTGAAATAAACAAGTGCTAGTGGGAAAACAGCCCCCCAAAACCTTTTTAATATTCCACATGAAACCACTCTTGAGGCAAAATTATTTTAATTAACCTGTCAGATGTGCTCACATTTGCCTGTACAAATATTCCTTTTATTCTTCATTTCTTTCTTTCCTTTCATTCTCATGCTTATGTCCACCAAGCTTTCTCTACCACTGTCCTCCCCGCCCACCCCACCAACTATTGTACAAGTCAACATTTATGAGCAGAAACTCTGGAAAGGGTGTCAAAAGGGGTGGTACAGTCTCTATCCAGAGTGCAGGATGATTTAACAAGGGAAATTTGATTCAGTGATGACCTGCATTTTCTCCAGGTAACTGCAATGTCGGGAGGCACCATTTTCAAATTAGAATCAAGTGAAAACTGACACATCATTTGGTAAACCCTCAATACCATCTGCTCTGGTATCAAACTGTTAGCTCCAAACTCCTGGCATAAAGGGCAGGGAGTTTCATAGGCTTTAGTCTCCAGTGCATCCTAGTACCTACAATAGCACCTGGTTCATTGCAGACACTCCATAAAAATTTGTTGAATGGATCTGTCTATAGTAAAAGTTGGCAATCCTCAAAAGTCCTTGAGATACTGACAGATGAAATTCCCACGTAAAATAGTACCTGCTGACGCACCCTATATTGAAGAGTCCCTGTTCACAAGTCCCACTCCCATACAGTTTCTGTCAGAAATCTCACATTTGACTATTAAATACAAAGTGAAAGTTTACTCACATTTCAGAGAAACCTCTAAATAAATGCCGATTTAACATACAATGTTTCATTTAATCAAGAGAAAATTTAATAAGCTATAATATTCTCAGGTAAATAAGAGGAGAACAAGGAGAAAGAATTTTTTTTTAAACATTTATGTGTTCAAGAACTGGGGTGTAGATCAGAGGTGGGGGTGGTGAGAGGATTCACCAGAGACAGAGTGGGGAGAAGAACAGGCAGATTGACTGAAATACACTGCTGAGGGGAGCAGCGGGCAAGACAGGAGAGTTTTGTTGTGCCATGTGGGTAGCTCCCTGGCTGGGGATTGAACTTGTGCTACAGTGGCTGCTGATAGCTTGATAGCGCTGAGACTTTAACCCCTGTGCCACCAGGGAGGCCCGAAAAAGAATGTTTAAAGAAAAAAAAAATCTCTTCTCTTGAAAATATTCATGAAAGCAGAAGTATTTCAGTGTAAGTGTTGGAAAATAAATTAAGCAGATTTCCTAGAAAGTGAGACAAAGAAATGAGGGGAAGAGAGGCAGGCTCACAGGATCAGCCTACCAGTTCTAACATCTTCAACTGAAAAAATCTCAGAAGAAAATTTTAAAATGAAGAAATACAGTAAGAGATTTCTATAAAAATTTCTTGCAAGTCAAAGACATGGGGTAGCTCTATTACAAGGGTCCACCAACTATTTAGAACAATGAATTTAAAAAACTCTTGCACTAAATGACACCCATTGTCAAATTTCATACCAGCAGAGCAGTTCTGAAGGTTTCTACATGAATAGATCATACACCAAGGATAAGACATCACAATGACATCTGATTTCTCAATCTCACTGTGGCAAGCCACCTAGAAAATTCACCATTTTTATACAATGAAATATATGTCTTAAAAATTAATAACTAGAGTTACATGTAACAACATGGATAAATCTTAAAAATGTGATTTGAGAAAGGCAAAATGTAACAGAATCATACAGTGGTATAATTTATATATCAAAAATATTAAAGGGCCTCCCCTGGTGGCGCAGCGGTTGAGCACTGGGCTGCGAAGCTGCCCACAGCCTCTGCAGCGCCAATTAATCCCTGGCCACCGGCGAGGGTCCCACCTGGCACGCAGACCTCTCCTGCCGCGCCCGCTGCTCCCCTCAGCAGTGTATTTCATCAGTCTGCCTGTTCTGTTCCCTGCTCTGGCTCTGGTGAATTCTCTCACCCTCCTGTGCTCCTGACTGTACCCAGTGCTTGTATAAATAAATCAATCAATCTTAAAAAAATATATTAAAAATACTATATGCTTACATGTTTATATACTTACATGTTTATACACATGTTTAATACATTTATATCTGTATGTACACACTTATCTATCTAGACATGTGGCACACAACAGGACATTGGCTACCCCAGGGCAGTGAAGGGAGCAGCCTCAGGGAGGGTACACAAGGCTCCCCCCATAGCTGTAATGTAATTATTTCTTTGAAGAAACAAGTTTGAAGCCAGTATGACCAAATATTAAAATAGGATAAACCCAGCTGATAGAAACATAGGTGCCCATATATATTTTTTTAAGGATTTATTTATTTATTTATTTATTTATACATACAAGCACTGGGTACAGTCAGAAGCGCGGGAGGGCGAGAGAATTCACCAGAGCCAGAGCGGGGAGCAGAGCAGGCAGAAGGACTGAGGAACACTGCCGAAGGAAGCAGCGGGTGGCAGGAGAGGTCCGCGCGCCATGCAGGACCCTCCTCCGGGGGCCGGGGAGCAGCCAGGGATCAAACCGGTGCTGCAGAGGCTGCGGGCAGCTTCGCAACCCAGCGCTCAACCGCTGCGCCACCGGGGAGGCCCGAGGTGCCCATATTTTTAAAAATGTTTTCTGTGTTATATTTTAAATGAGCCCAAATTAAAAGCTGTATCTTTCCCTAATGAGATGGAACTGAAAGGTGCTGCATGGGTCACCTACCTGTGCCCAGTAGAATGCCTCGGGGTGGCACAGAACCAAGAACATCATACACACAGCTAGAAACAAGCCAGCCATAGCACTTACTCAGGGAGAACGTGTTTCTGGGGGAGTGCCACGGTTTTGGCGCACTCTCCCTGTAGAAGTCCCTTTGAGCTGGGTCCAGACGTTCCCACTCTGCCCAGGTTAGAGTCACAGCCACATCCTCCACCGTCACCAACCCCTGAAACAACATGAGACCTCCTCTCAGTCCCTGCTAGCCCGGGAGAGTCTAGTCTCAGGCCTATGGGAGTCCACAGCACTGAGAGTCAGGTAACAGCCAGGGTCACAGGGTCATTTCCAGTGAGTCCTGTACTGCCCGGGAGTTTCAAAGTGACTAAAGACAGAGGCTGGTGTTCTCTTATAATCCTGAAAAGCCATTCTGTGGACAGTCACTGCTAATTTGGGGGAGGAGCTAATACTCATTTGAGCCTGGTCACTACGATTTATCAAAATGGAAACCTGAAAGAGATTAAAAATGTACACTTACAAGAAAGCCCTACATTCCAACACTGTCTCTGAAATGTCCTTTCCCACACCTTGACCAGTGCAAAATAAGATAATTCAGATGATCTTTTGAGATGGCTGATTTAAATGTGACTTTAAATTATAGACGTTAAAGGCAGAGTTCTTAGAAAAGGAAGATTCTAAAACTAGCAAAGGGAGATGGCTGTCTCACTTCCAGTGATGGGTTACAATCTGACCCCAAGGCTCTCTGGCTCATTGACAGGGAAGGGGAATGTATTTTTAAATCTTCTCGATATCTTTATTTAAAAAAAAAAAACCCGTCTGGCTGGGGAGACTGCGCCTTTTAATGCTAGCCAATTCTCAGAGCAAAGGGCTCCGCTCAGAGGTGGGTTCATTCAGATCCTAGACCACCTCGATTTGGCCAAGCACCCAAGAGGTAACTGACACTCCTCAGCCTTGATCATCCAGGGCCAGGAACTGGGAGGCTAGAAACACCCCTGAAATTTACAGCTTGCTGAAATTATTCAGACTAGCCAGTCCTATTCACCCTGTCCTGCCTTACCTTTCCCTTCCAAACCACAACAGGCTCTGGCCTAAATCTTCCCCTTCTTCCTGTCATCTGCACCTTGGCCGCGCTGGTGTCTTTCCATGAGACTCTGCAAGGCCCATCAGGCCTCCTGTCTCTAGGACTGTGTATAATGAAGTTTATTTCTCCGGAGTCTCTCCTGTCTCTTTGTAATGGAAAGGCAGACTCCTGTATGACCCCTCTGCTCTCAATACTCTGAATGTCCATCACCACACTTCCCTTCTCACATCAGATCTGTGAGTTTTCCATTTATCAAGCAATTCTGTGACACATCAGATCTGTGAGTTTTCCATTTATCAAGCAATTCTGTGACACTAGTGGGTATCCTACAGTGACACTACCTACTTGAGATGGCATCAGGTTAAGGGCTCAGTCCTCCAAGACTGCTCTCATTTCAGATGCTAATCACAAATCCAGGTTCTCACCTGGGCTTCTGACTGACCAGCTATATACATCAGAGGTTGAAACCTCTGATCTCCTCCGTGAGTTGAATAATTTGCTAGAGTGTCTCCAGAACTCAGGACAGTTTACTCACTTGATGACCAGCTTGTCGTCAATGGCTGTAATTCAGAACAGCCAGACAGAAGCATAGAACAAGGTGTGTGGGAAGGGGCAGGGACTTAACTACTTGCTCTTAGAGCATATGCTGCTCCCCTGGCATCTCCACCAACTTTGTAATTCAGGACTTTTTACAGGCTCCCCCACACAGGTATGACTGATTAAACCATTGGCCATTGATGGCCTGGAGGTCTGGGGGTGGGGATGTAAGTTCCAATCCTCTACTCAAGATTGGTTCTCCTGGCAACCAGCCCCCAGCCTTAGTGGCTTTCCAAAAGTCACCTCAGTAACAAATAGCTGGTATTTAAAGGGGTTGTGATGAATAACAAAATCACCCATTATACCTTTATGGCTCACAGACAATGTTTGGACAGATAATTTGGACAAAACCCAAATTATATAACCACAAAAGATATAACCACAAAAGATGCCTAAAACTAGTTAACTAGCCTTATTTAGTTTGTAGCAGCTAAATGGGATGAAATAATAGGAAATAAAAAGTATAGGGTAAGATACACTGGCTGTCCCTCACTGAATATTTAAAGTTTACAGCATTATAATAATTGTAATTATATTGAATCTGCTTTTGGTGAAGGCGACCCCCAGTGCAAATTCTCTGTGGAACGCCAGGTGATGTTTGTAGAGTGAAAAATTTAAAAGTACCCCAGTAGACATCAACTCACTTCTCTATGTTTCTCCTTTACTATTGACACAGAATGCTTCATGTCTGACACTTCTGGTCACCAATGTGCAAGGGTTTTCCCTCCACCAAGCAATTCTGCAATGCCAGCTGGGTGTCCTATAATTAATTCTGACAGTATCTAGCTGGAGATAGCATCAGATCGCACAGCTTAAAAGCTCAGTCCCACAAGACTGTCCGCCCTTTCAGATGCTAATTATAAGTAGCAGGTCCCAGGTTACCCATTTCTGCTCAACTTAGCTACAAATGGAGGTTCCCATGTCCCTCTTCCTCTCCCCCCACAGATTATTTGCTGTAACAGCTCACAGAACTTGGGGAAACACTAATTTAGGCTTACTGTTTTATCATAAAGGATATGATAAAAGATACAAGATGAAGAGATACATAGGGTAAGATCTGGGAGGGTTCCAAGTGCAGGAACTTCAGCACAGGCACCGCTAGTTTGGGAGTGTGCTACCATCCAGATAGGTGGGTGTATTCACCTATGGTAGCTCCCTGACCCCATACTATTGGGATTTTCATGGAGTTTCATCATGTAGTCATGATCAATTATTAACTCCATTTCCAGGCTTCATAGAGTATCATTATCAATTGTGAAAAGCTGAAGCTGTCAAGTAGTTAAAAAGTAAAACTGTATTCAATGCCATGGGGGAATTGCTGTTCTAGCACAAATCATTTAAGGACAGAAGCCCTGACTTCTTTTCCAAATTACCAAGTTAGACAAGAGGGTGTCTTACGAAGAGTGAACAATACTCCATATTCGAGAGGTCTATATCACTAGGATCTTCTCCTGGGCGAATCTTGTCACTGTGCGTGTCACTACACGTACATCCTAAAGTTCACACAAAGGAAAGAACGCCTGAAACTCACGGCCATGCACATTATCACCACCAGCACACCTTCATTCCTCACCTGGGGTGAAGGCCCATCAAGCGGTCTCTGAAGAGCTCGGACCACGGCCGCAGCGTCCTCCCCGCTCTCGGGGCAGTGCTTCCGCACCCAGGCCTGGAGCTCCTGGGGCAGGATGGTGAGGAACTGCTCCAGCACCAGCAGCTCCACGATCTGCTCTTTCGAGTGCATCTCAGGTCTCAACCACCCTCGACAAAGCTCCCTGAGCCGCCTCAGCGCCTCTTCAGGTCCAGCCACCTCCTGGTAACGGAACCTCCTAAAATTCCGCCGAGAAGTTTCGGGATCTTGACAGCTTGGGGCTGGGTCAGACTCCAGACCTCCGGGGGAGTCTTCCTCCATTTTCACTATCAAAAGCCCATCATGCAAAGGCTGCGCGGAGACCCTGGACCTCGTAGCCACCATCCAGGTCTCCGCCTCAACATCATTGCCTTGACTTGAGGTCAAGATCGAACTCATGTTTCTGCTCAACGTGCTGACTTTCAAGGAGTTTTACGTTCAGGTGGGAAGACTGCAAACCCTGCAAATCGCTAAGGAATTCATCGGCCCTTCCCAAAGCAGGGGCGCGTGACTGTGACTGTCGGATCCCAGTACACGGCCCCGCTCCGTGCTCCCCACACCCGCAGCTATTTCTCAGACACCCCGCTTTTACCACAGACCAAAAAAAAAAAAAGAAAGAAAACAAAAAACAAAACCCAGCCGAGGCCGGAAGTGCGTCTCCGACTCCCTACCAAGCCCACCCCTCCCGGGTATTTCCGGGGTCTCTCTAGGCTCCTCGGAGGATTGAGACACATCTCTGTGGTTTGCTGTCCTAGCCCTCTGCTACTCTGGATGTGTTTGCCTCGTGGAGTTTATAGTCCTTCCTGTTACAGAACTAAAGGATACGGTTCTTATAAAAATTGAATGTCGTCCTTTAACACATAGTTTGTGGACAAAGTTTTGTAAATTTTGTTTTAGGGAAAATTAAAGGTTCGACTTTACAAAGAATGGTAAACAATTACCCATGTAGGTATTCATTTATGAAAGAAAGGTTTAGAACATATTTTCTACATGCCAAAGCATCGGGCCTGATACTACAGACACAAAACTGGAAAGAAGACATGGTGCCTGTCCTCAAGTTGCCCGTTCCTAAGAGAGCAGAAACTTAAATTCTTACAGGAAGGTGTGGTAAGTAAGATGTAGACTGTGTACACCTGTATACCCAGATTTGGTGATAATCAGTTGTGCCTGATGGGGGCAGTGCATTGAAAGACTTCACAGAGGAGAGGAAGAACTGAAGGTATATTTTAATTCAAACATGGTTTAGGTAAATTTTCAGGCACTATGTGGCACACAGTTTCTATCAGCCCCTCCAACATTAGGGTTTGCTGCACCCAGCTCCTTTGCAAACCCCTCACGCTTAGCTATTGAAAGTTGCCAAGGATTTTGGTCTATTCTAAGCCTAATTCCTCTGTTCTATCATTTACTCCCTCTCCTTCACTTTTAAATACTGGCACAGTCATGAAAAAATTTCATGAAGCACTTTTAATCAGGTGTTGGGCAGCATGATAATTTCATCTTGTCCAAGGAAAGCTCTTTTTAAAATATTATTTTCTTTCATTGTCTTCTGCTGCGCAACCAAGCCAAGGTATGCACACACCCACAGGAGAAAGGATTACATTGCTTAGAAATGCAGAATTTCAAGCTTTATTCCACACCTCCTGATGCAGAATCTGCATTTTCAAAGAACCCCCCCAAGTGATCTGTGTATTCACTTAATTTTGAGAAGCAGTGATCAGTTGAACCTTTCTGACCAGTACAACACAGTTAAATGTTGAGTACACATAGATATTCTGAGCATACACACTATCTTTTGTTATCTGCGTTGCAGTTCTCTGCTACTAAGACACTCAAGTATTTTGTGACAGGATGTGAAGATGACGATATGAAGAAGTTGTATCCCAGGGGAAAGCCTAGAAAGACTGAGGCTCCATTGGAAGGGATATTGTTCCAAAGCATTTGAAACTGTCTTAAAACAACTTGCAACAGGAATAAACGACAAATTGTAATTGTGGTTATTTTTAAAAATTTTTATTTAAAAATATTTTATGATTTGACTTGGCCCAAAAACTCTATCACATGCGATTGTAACTCTTAAGTATACGATGTGAAACTCTGCACAGTTCTAAATGCAAAAAAGTGAATTTATTCAAATACTAAAATACACCAAATATACCTTAGTGTCAAAATAAGCCACTCCTGCTGAAGGCCTCTCTGGAGATAAGAGGCGATTTCCTAAATTTCTTCATTCTCATTAGGTAGAACACAGCACTGGCAAGACATACTTAGAACCACGTCCCTCATTTGAGTGAAATTTCACCCCCTACTCTACAACGTTAACTCTTCCCGGGGCATTCGAGCTTTAGATGCAAAGTGGAGTCGGCGAGCCTCATTTTCGCGAAGGGTTACAGGCAATACTAACTCTCGTAAACAGATTTAAAATTATTAAGAATGGAAACTTCTCGGCCGGAGAAGCCCTGTGTCGACCTGTATCTCTCAGCAGGGTTACCAATTTCCGCGCGGGTCTCCCTCGGAGGACTACAGGCTCCCGCACACACCGCCTACGAGCTAGGGGCGCCAGCGACGCCGGGGGAAAGGTTTCCGCGCTGTCCTTCATTCTGATAGGTCCAAGAGACCGAGGCTGCAAAGAGACCCGCGCTTCTATTGGCTAGAGGGTGTGGCCCGCGCGGTGCACTCTGGGAGATGTAGTTCCGCTAACCGCTAGTTCCAGAGACTGGCGCGTCTGACGTTGGGAATTTCGGCCCCGGGCGCTGACGCGGTGGCAAAGAGGTGGGTGTGTCTGGAGACAAGATGCGGAGAGTGGCGCTAATTCCGGTGAGGACACAGCAGGATCAAAAATTAAAGAGAAGTGAGGGGTTGTGGGCTCTCAGGCAGACCTACTTCGAATTGGGGCGCAGAGCCTTGGGGGGTGAGGGCGCGCAAGTTCCACGGCCAATCAGACATTAGCACCTGTCGCCTTAGCAACGGTGGGCATCTAAAGCCCGGCTCCCCGCTCCACTCCAAGGGAAAGGAAGGCGCGGTCTCAGTGGCTTCGGGGCGGGGTGGGCTAGAGAGTGGCACCCTTTTCTCAGCCCGCGCCGTCGCGCCCGCAGCGACGGTGGGCGGGGAACGGCCGAGTTACTCGAGCAGGACCGGGATCGGGGTCGGCTCCCCATCTCCCCGCCGATTGGCTGGTGGCGCCTCCGGGGCGGGGCCTGGGTGGGCACTTCCCGCCTGTGGCGAGGCGAGGACCTCCGGGATTCCTAGAGAGGACTCGGAAGTGCTCCCGGGCTGGGATTTATGGTTCAACCCGGTTGGACTGGGAAAGCTTGGACTTGCTTACTTCCGGCGAGGAAGTGTTGCGAAGTGTAGGCTTCGGTTTTCTCGCCGTTGGTTAAAAACCCATCTTCCCACCCTTGACTGCGGGAGCTTCCAAGGAGAAGCTCCCCGCGGCTGGGGCCTGGATGAAAGGGTTTGGGTTTGGGGTCCCGATGGGGGTCCTGCCCCTAACCTTGATCGGGCCGGTCCTGGTGTCTCCAGGTCAGGAGTGATTCCGAGGAATCCACGTCCAAATCCGTACTTAAAATTGTCTTCTCTTCGGGACCAATGAAATCTCCCGTTGATTTGTCAAGCTCTTGTGGCTTGAAGGACAGGACTAATTTTGACCGTGGTAATGTTTTTGACCCCTGTTCTGACTTAAGTTTGGCTTATGGTAGTAAGAAGGAGCGGCTGCTTCAGGACTAGTTAGTAAGTTTTATCTTACTATTTATATGACATTTAATGTTCTTCACCATTAAGATTTTGTTTGATTAGGACCGGTGTCAGATTTTTTATAGTTTTCCTTTACCGTTTTTTAAATGTTGGAACTATTCTCTGTTAGTAATTATTTTATGGGTGGAGTGATAGCTGTTTTGTGATCTTTATTTCCAAGTAAACTAGTCTATTGAGAGGTCGCTTTTAGTATAGATGACCTCTGTTGTCATCTCTTTGCTAATAATAATTTCTAATATATCAGTAGGTTGGGCACTAATGAAAGTGACCTTCAGAAGAATTTAAAGAACGGATAACAGATTTCATCGGTGTGATAGAGCTAACCTGGAGAGACATCCCTCTAAGTTGGAATGATAATGACAGGATCTGGGGAAGTTATAGACTTAGACCCTCCAGCTGAGATCTCACAAGAGCAAGACGACCTTCTAATAGTGAAGGTGGAAGAAGAAGACTGCACCTGGATGCAGGAGTACAGTCCGCCCATGTTTGAGACTTTTTACCAGCGTTTCAAGCACTTCCAGTACCATGAGGCATCTGGCCCCCGGGAGGCACTCAGCCAGCTCCGGGTGCTCTGCTGTGAGTGGCTGAGGCCGGAGTTGCACACCAAGGAGCAGATCCTGGAGCTGCTGGTCCTGGAGCAGTTCCTGACCATCCTGCCTGAAGAGTTTCAGACCTGGGTGAGAGAACATCACCCAGAAAGTGGAGAAGAGGCTGTGGCAGTGGTAGAAAATATACAGAGAGAACTAGAGGAACGCAGACAACAGGTGAGTGGAATCGGAGACTTAAGAACAATGAGGAAGGAGCAGAAGAGAGTTAAGGAGCTGCTGAGCAGGGGGTGAAATCTTTAGCACTCTGGTGCTTCATTCTATTCTTTTGTTCTCCTGGGATTAGGTACACTGTGGAGATTTCCTGCCACTCCAGCAAAGAGAAGCAGTACCCAGTGTGTTAACCTGGAGAAGACAATCTGCGATTTTATTTATTTTTAAAATTACTATGTTTATTTTTTGAATGACATGATACAAAATTCAAAAGGTACATAAGGTTATAATGAAAAGTAAGTTTACCTCTCATCCCTAACTCCCCAGCTGCCTTATTCTCCTCACAAAAGGCAACCATTGTTAGGTGATACTTGTATATCCTTACAGAGATATACTGTATTCTGTATATATTAAATTATATGTATACGACATACTTTTTAAGAAAAGATGTTTTCAAATCACTGTGCACTCCTGCCTCTTGCTCTTTTCTTATATCTTGTTTTTTTCATATCAGTGCAAATAGAACTATCTCACTCTTTGCCACTGTATTACTCCATTGTATGAATATACCAGTATTTATTTGACTCCTATTGAAGGCCATTTAAGTTGTTCATTTTAGATTGTTTCTGAATTTTTACTACAACAAACTTTGCTCCAGTGAATCTCCTCTACATCATTAATTATACAATGAATGCTTGGAAGTCAAGTTGTTGACTTAAAGGCCAGATTCATTTGCACTTTTGACAGATAGCACACTGTAGAGGTTATACCAATTTATATTCCCAACAATAATGTATGAGAGAAGGTTTTTTTACTCACAGCTTGATAACTTGATATTATCAAACTCTTTGTTGCCAATTGGAAAGATGCACTATTCCATTTCTGTGCAATTGTAATACGCAATTCTCTTATTATGAGTCAGTTTGACCACAGTGTATATTTTACATATTTTAAAAGGCCATGTGTATATCCTTTTTTCTTAATTGTCTTTTTACATCACCTGTTACAAAAAATAAGCGATGTGTCTATCATCTGCGTTGTGTTATTTTTTTTTCCAGTTGTATTGCTTCTTGGCCTTTTGGCTAAGATCAAGTGTGTTATCTGTTCTAAACATTTTTTCAGTTGTTTGTCTTTGCTTATGGAAACTTTTGCTTTGCAGGGTTTTAAAAAAATGCAATCATTTAAAATCTTTTATGGTGTTTGGGTTTTGTGCCATACTTACAAAGACCTTCTCCACTATAACATTATGAAAAACTTGTCTCCTTTTTTTTAAAAAAAAATTCTTTCAAATGATCAATCATTTGGATTTTATATTGGTATAGGAGGTTTAATATGATTGTAACTTTTTCCCAAATATCTATGCATTTGCCTATTTAGAAGTTGCAACTTCTAAATTTTTTAAAAAAAGATTTATTTATTTATGCATATAAGAACTGGGGTACAGGACAGAAGTGTGGGGTGGGGGTTGAAAGGATTCACCAGAGACAGACTGGATAACAGAACAGGCGAATTGACTGAAATACACTGTTGAGGGGAGCAGCGGGTGAGTCAGGAGAGGTCTGCTTCACCATGTGGGTAGTTCCCCAGCCAGGAATCGAACTCTGTGGCAGTGGCTGTGGACAGCTTCAAAGTTTGCTCTTAATCCCTTGCACCACCATTGAGGCCCCACAACTTCTAAATTTTTCCCCTTTCTGACTAAAATGCCACCTTTATAGATAAGAATTTTGCATGTATTTGGGTCCATTTCACATCTTTATTTTCTATTTTTATCAGTATTTTAATAATTTGAATTCTGTAAAATGTTTTGCTATTTGACGGGGCTACCCTTCTGCAATATTTTCTTTTTTCTTGGAGCTTTAGAATTGCTTTTTAGTTTCCACCACCCTAAAAATCCTGCTGATATTTTTGTTGAAATTGCATTAAATCATATGTCAGTTTAGGGATGATCGGTATCTTTATGTTGCTACCGCTTGTTCTTTCTTACTCATTTTAACCTGATCCTCTATCTTCCTCTTGCTTCTAGGCTCACAATTTCTTCAACATTAATTTGTTTTTTATAGCAAAGAATTGAAATCATGGAATCATAGGTCTACAAGAGTTTGAAGCTAGTTCAAAATTTTCCCTATCTCTAGAGCTATTGTACTTCCCTAAGGTACTTGTCTCATTATTCTTCACTTTTGTGTGAGGGGAACATCCTCAGTCCCTTCAGCTGGTTTAGCTCAGTCCACACCACAATGCAGGTGGCAGCAGAGGGAGTTGCTGCTGACCCATGACCAGACCTGCAGAGGGACCAAATGACTGTCCTGCAGACAGAATTTGGAATCTTTCTGTCACTTCTGCCAGGACAGGATGTGACGGTTCATTGTGATGTCCAGTTATTCAGTTTTTTAACCTAACTTGGAACATGAATTAACAGACTATTCCCTGCTTTTTTTTATAGTAATGACTATTCAAAAGCATAGTTTATTTTTTTTAAAGATTTGTTTATTTTTATACAAGAATTGTGGTACAGGCCAGAGATGCAGGGGTGAGAGGATTCACCAGAGGCAGAGTGGGAAACAGAACAGGCAGATAGACTGAGGTACACTGCTGAGGGGAGCAGTGGGCGAGACAGAAGAGGTCTGTCCCGCCATGTGGGTTTCTCCCTGGCCGGCCAGGAATCGAACTCATCCGGCCGGCTGCGGATTGCTTCATAGGTTGCGTCTTAACCCCTGCGCCACCAGGGAGGCCCTCAAAAGCATAGTTTAAAACAAAAAGAACTTTTAAAATAGATTTGCTACAGATCTTATGCATTTTCCACTCCTTGTGTTATGCAGTCCATCCTTGGAAGGATGTAGAAAAACTATTTCTTAGTGGTAGACAGGGATTTAAGACCCACAGAGGGGATTTTCCTCAAGTGCCTCCACAGTTTACGTTGCTTTCTGTTCTCTCTGTGTGCTTTTCGTGTCTCCTATGTTGTTCCTCAGCTTTAACTCCAGCAGTTCTTGTTTCTGGCATGTCTTTTCTCAGACTTTATTCTTTGCTCCTCCCTGGTTTCACTGTCCTGGTCTCAGTGAGCCTCAAGGGCTCCTTTTCTTCTTGGGTGCCCAAGGGTCCTTTGACATACTTGGCTTGATCTTAGCTCTTTTTCTGAGCAGGTCCACGAGGGCACACACTCTTCCGTGCAGAGTGATGTTTGCCACCACTGTTTTGCAATTGCCTTCTAATGTAACTCCTCTACCACATTTGCCAGTACTGAGAGTGTTAAATTTTAAAGTGCTTTGAAGCATAAGGGAGAGGTGAGGAGAGAGGGTGGCAGTTCTATCTCAATGCAGGGTCTTATTACCTGCTAGGATGCTGCTGTGCTAGTACCTTCCAGAACAGGCAGATTTTAGAGACTGGTTGTGGCAGAGTAGTTGTAGCCTAGGGTTGAACAAGACTCAAGAATGGAAAGGTGGAACATGGCAGCCAGGTATGAAGTAACTTGGGTATTGGTGTCAATCTGTCCTGCTTTAACCTGGTCTGCTAGGGAACCAAGCATGACTTTCTGAATCCTATTTCAACCTTTTCAATCTCCTTTCTCACTTCTCTCCTTCACCAAACTTGACCCACATGGGCATTTTTACAATTCCTTGAGTGTACCAGACACCCTCTCTTTCTACCTGAGGGTCTTTGTTTATGTTATTTCTCTGCCTGGGACACTTCCTGCTTTACTCCAGCTGGCTGCTTGTCCTCTTTTAGGTATTATTATACTTAAGTAATACTTCCTTAGAAATGCCTTTCCTGGCCACCCAATCTAAAGAAGGCCACCCAATCTGTACTGTCTCCCGATATCACCTTTCGTCTCTTCTGTCATCAACATGATTTGTAATTATGTATTTATTTATGTTGTGTTTAATGAAAGTCTTCTCCAACTAAATGTAAATCATGTTTACTAAGTCCACTGTATCATCAGTGCCTGTCTCATTGTAGGTGCACTTGCATTATTTCGTAAAGGAATGAATGAAAAAATAGTGTGAAATTGCTGAATTTTTCATGGCCTTCTTTGTAACGTGCTGATTGGTGTGGTTGTACTTGGTAGATTGTGGCATGTCCTGAAGTGCTTCCTCAGAAGATGGTACCGCCCGGGCCGGTGCAGGAGGCCTTCACTCACCCGCTCCTGTCTGTGGACATCCAGCCTGAACAAGAGTCACAGAAACCTCATCTTCTAGAGGATAATGGTGAGAATCAGCGAGTCAGTGGAACAGATGTGGCTAGAGAGAGGGCGCCATGGCCATGGGGGTAAGCAATATCTGTAAGAGAGAGACTCTGGACTGGGCAGCCTCTCTGCAATCAGATCTGGAGGTTAGGAAGGACTGGGAACTTACACTGGAATCTGGTGTTAAGAGAGGTCAGCTGTAGAATGGCTGGGAACTATACTACAGTTGTAGTCAAAAACTATAATACGGATGATAACTGTAAACACCAACATTCTTTTTTTTTTTTTAAAGATTTATTTTTTTTATAGAGGCATGTTATTTATTTATTTGTTTGTTTGTTTGTTTATTTGTTTGTTTTGTTTATACATGCACTGGGTACAGTCAGAAGCGCGGGAGGGTGAGAGAATTCACCAGAGCCAGAGCGGGGAGCAGAGCAGGCAGAAGGACCGAAGTACACTGCTGAGGGGAGCAGTGGGCGGCAGGAGAGGTCTGCGCGCCACGTAGGACCCTCCTCCGGTGGCCGGGGAGCAG
This sequence comes from Talpa europaea, assembly GCF_964194135.1. Taxonomy (NCBI): domain Eukaryota; kingdom Metazoa; phylum Chordata; class Mammalia; order Eulipotyphla; family Talpidae; genus Talpa; species Talpa europaea. The sequence goes on along the minus strand of NC_140079.1, from coordinate 81,428,856 downwards.
CTGGGGATCGAACCAGCACCGCAGAGTCTGCGGGCAGCTTCACAACCCAGCGCTCAACCACTGCGCCACTGGGGAGGCCCAAACACCAACATTCTTAAAAGATTGACAGAAGTCTTTTTCAAAAGTGTCATAATGATTGTACAACAGTTCCACCGCTATCATAGATTTTGTTGTCTTCATGCTTATGTAAAATGTTCTCTGGTTTCTCATTGCATTCATTTCTGGCTGTTGAGTCGTGCACCTTGAAATCTTATTTGAAGTAGCTTTACAATGACCTTTAGAACATTTGTTCTCTCTCTCTACCTAGTCAGCTATTTAGCTAATTAGTTAACTAGTTAGTCAGCTAGTTAGGTAGTTATCTAGTTATTTGACTAGGTAGGTAAGTAGCTGACTAGTTAGTTAACTAGTCAGATAAATTAGTTAGCTAGTTAACTAGTTTGTCAGGAAACAGGTGTCAGGAACCATCCAAGTGCTTTACCTGTTTGAACTCATTTAGTGTTCAAATCACTCAGTGTACCAGGAAAAATAGTCTTCACCATTCACCATCTGGATCCAGTGGGCCACTTTTTTTTAACGATTTATTTATTTATGCATATAAGAGCTGGGGTACAGGTCAGAGATGCGGGGGTGGCGAGAGGACTCACCAGAGACAGAGTGGGAAATAGAACAACAGGCAGACTGACTGAAATGCACTGCTGAGGCGAACAGCGGGTGAGACAGGAGAGGTCTGCTGCACCATGTGGGTTTCTTTCTGGCTGGCCAGGGATTGAACTCATGCTGCAGAGGCTGTGGATTGCTTCATAGTGCAGTGCTTAACCCCCTGCACTACCAGGGAGGCCCTGGCCTTTTTTTTTTTTTTTTTTTTTTTTTAAGTAATTTTCTGAATACATAAGAATCAAAGGATAGGAAAAATAACTTCAAGAAATTTTAATAATAAACTTTTGTGTAGGCAAGCAAATTTTGATAATGCAAACGTCAGAAGAGATGAAAGAATACTGCCACATAGTACTGTCCATTTCTCAAAATGGATATTGTCCTTAGAGCAAAATGGCATGTTCCAGAATCTTGTTGCAAAATAAATTGTTCTTGTTGAATGACACTCTGAAAGAGAATGTCCTGTTTCCTTTTTGAAATTAGAGAGCGAGTCTTCATTATTAGTACTGAATTTAAGAAAATTCTTCTAGGATATGATCATTTGCAAATTCAATCTAAGATTTCCCTTAAGCTTTCAGTTTCATCATTGCCATTAGAGATTGTGTTGCTCATGCTCTCATTCTAATCATCTTCTCATTCTTCTAGTAGAATCAAGTGTCTTCCTCTGCAGATTTGAGTCCCTTTACTGATATGGGTGAAAAATTAAAAACTCTGAATTCTCAACTTTGCTCAATGAAAATTAAAAGTGGGTCATATACCTTCTTGAAGATGTTGTAGTATTCTGGGCAATGTACTTAATATTTGATAATAGTGAAGAATGAAGATCAACTTCTCTCTTTTATGATCCTGTTTTCTTTATTTTCCCACTTTTTTGTTTTTTAAAGTTTTTTTTGTGGCATTGTTGGTAGTAATTAAGTGAAAAATGATTAATAAAAGTGAAATTAATTCCAAGGATGATGAAATAGAAAAATCTTCCAAGGTACAGGAAAAATAAGATCATTCAGATCCCAAAATATATTCTAGGTTTATAAAAGGGTCCAATGATCCGTGTAGAAATTACAAGATAAAATAACAATACTAAAATAAATATCCTTTTTGATCTTCAGAACACCTCTAAAAAAAACAAAAGTCATGCAGTTCCAGTCCTTAAAAATATACTGTTTGAAAAAGAGACCAAAATTGTGTATAGCAGACCTGGTTGGCGTGCTATGGGTGAATGCTCACTATCACCCCATGGAGTTGGGATTATCATTACCCTCTTTTAGAAAATAACTGCACCTAAAATTGTTAAATAATTTCTCCAAGATCACAGAGCTTTTATGCGTCAGCTGGGATTTTAACCAAAGCAATCAGGCTCTGAATCTACACTTTCATTCCATTCTGAGTTGTCCTGCCTTTGCTCTACCACCAGATTCTCCCACACACGGTGTCCTGGCCTGAAATCACTGTCATCTTCCATCCATCTTCAGAGTCCCATCAGATCAGGCTACTACTATTTTCTTCTGTTCCTTGCTCCTGCTTATCTGCTCTGCTCTGCCCTGTTATCCAGACCCTGCCAGTTTCTTTATTTCAACAGAATTGTGGTTTGCTCGGACACGACTACATTCATCGCTTTCTTCAAGTCCTGTTTTCATTCTGTAACCATGCTCCCTGTTTCAGTTCTCTTCTCAGCTTTTGGCTTTCTTTTCTAACCAACTCCTCTTGTTTTTTCTTATTTTTTCATCATTGCTTATTATTTCCTAGTTGTTGGAGATAAACACCTACATATGCACATGTATCTCTAGGACAGAGGAGACCATAGCAAGGTCTAAGCTGTTGAGTTAATGATTAGTACCAGGTGGATCTGCCCAAGTCTGGGCACATAGGCAGTGAGATCCCCATGCACCATGGGTATCAGACAAAGAACAAGCAGAGGCAATGGCACATGATTAGATGGTCACCAGAACCTAGAGATCAGAACCTTCAGGTGTCACATATGCAATTCACTCTGCTTAGAAAGCTCTCTCTTCACTGCCCTGCCCCTCCTTCCCAGACTCCCAGTGGGTTTTCCTGATGCTCCCACCCTGCCCTCTCCACTCCAGGGGCCCTCCCTCTTTTTTTATGTGAACTTTCTTTTCTTTTTTTTTTTTTAAAGATTTATTTATTTATGCATACAAGAGCTGGGGTACAGGCCAGAGGTGGGGGTGGGGGGTTGAGAGGATTCACCAGAAACAGAGTGGGGAACAGATTGACTGAAACACACTGCTGAAGGGAGCAGCGGGTGAGGCAGGAGAGGTCTGCTGTGCCATGTGGGTAGCATCCTGGCCAGCTGGGGATCGAACTTCTGCTGCGGTGGCAGTGGACAGCTTCATAGGTTGCATCTTAACCCCTTGCACCACCAGGGAGGTCCCTGAACTTTGTTTTAATACTCTCTTCTCTATGCTGGAAATAAGGCTTTCATGTCTGCCCTCCCCAATAGTAAAGTATTTGAAAGCAAGCATTGTTTCATCTACTTATTCCTATAAAACACAGAATAGACTTGATATTAACTGACTAACTATAAACCTACCATAGTAATTCCTTGAAGGGAGAGAATATGGACTAAGGTCTAGCTTATCAAAGCATATTCCAAGGAGTAGCAGCACTAGCATCACTCGGAGCTTGTTAGGAATGCAAAATATGGGGCCCATGGCAGACCAGCTTAGTGAGAATCTGCCTTGTACCAAAATACCTCCTCCCATGGAAATTGGTTTGTACCTTAAAACTTGAGACACCTGGGCTCTAGGGAATACTTCAGCTTCATGGAAGATGTGTGACTTGGGTATTCTTTGATATGACTAGATTTGATCTTGATATAGCAGAGCACATCCTTCCAGAGTAATGACACAATCCACAGTCAGGGATTAGCCTAGTTTAGGGGAGGAAAGGTAGGATTGGCAGGGCCCAGAATATAATCTTCAGTCAAGCAGAAGAACTTGGCTTTGATGCACAGATCACCTTTGTGGATTCTTGAGCATTGGCAGAACATGATGGCAATGACACCTGAGATTCTCACTGACACCTCTTTTTATCCTCCCCCAGCCCTTCCTGCTCTCCAAGTTTCTTCCCTTCCCCTGAAGGACAGCCAGGAGCTGACTGCCTCACTCCTCTCAGCTGGGTCCCAGGTGAGCTGGCGTCCCTGTGCCTGCCGTGAGGACCCATATCTATTCTTGCCTTAACCCTGAATCTATCAGAGTTCTGTCTCTTTAGCCAGAGGCCAGGACCATTGTGGGTTTGTACTTAAATGCCTTTTCCCTGTACAAACCTGTTCTCTCTGAAGCATGGTCCCTGCCGCTATTTCTTTCTTTAATGTTCCTAGATCTTCTCTAACTCCGAAGATGTACATAGGGAGTGGGAATTTAGTAGCAATCTCATGTTTCAGAAATTGGTGAAAATTGAAGATGTGGCTGATGTGGCTGTATCCTTCATCCTGGAGGAATGGGAACATTTGGACCAGTCCCCGAAGTCCCTCTATAGGGGTGACAGGAAGGAGAATTATGGGAGTATTACTTCCATGGGTAAGAATGATTTCATCCAAATTGATTAGGACATCTTAATTTTGTTTTAAAGAACATTACTAGCACATCCTAGAGAATCATGTTTCCCATTGCTATGAATTTGCTTTCATTTTTTCTGTGAATTTGTAAATCAGTGTTCTTTTTTTGTTTTCTTATTCAGCTTATTCTGATTATTTCCATTATGATAAGGGTATGATTGAAGACATAGTGTTTGCAGGTAGTATTTGCAATCCAGCGTGCCATCTTTTTATTGCTCTAAAAGCACTTAAGAGTGACAGCTTTAGATTTTAACAAGTTTGTAGTAGTTTTAGTCCTCTCTTCCTTGCTGTGTTAAATAGTTTTTTGGTTTTTTTTTGAAGATTTATTTATTTATTTATACAAGCACTGGGTACAGTTAGAAGCACAGGAGGGTGAGAGAATTCACTAGAGCCAGAGCGGGGAACAGAACAGGCAGATGGACTGAAATACACTGCTGAGGGGAGCAGCGGGCACGGTAGGAGAGGTCTGAGTGCCATGTGGGACTCTCACTGGCAGCTGGGGATCGAACCGGCGCTGCAGAGGCTGCGGGTAGCTTCGCAGCCCAGCGCTCAACCGCTGCGCCACCAGGGGAGGCCCTAAATAGTTCTTAACTGAGTAATTCTCCTTTGTGAAAGCATCTCATACTTCACTGAATAACTGTTAGAATATTATAATAGTTACTGCCGTACCTCAATAGCATTGATTCTTTTCCTTTCTCCTAATGCATGAATGGCTGGTTATTCATTAAAATTCTCTAATCACTAGTATCTATTTTTTTTCAGACTTCTTTTTTTTTTTTTTTTAAGATTTATTTATTTAGGCATACAAGAGCTGGGTACAGGCCAGAGGCGTGGGGGGTTGGGGTGAGAGGATTCACCAGAAACAGAGCAGGGAGCAGAACAGGCAGATCCACCAAAATACACTGCTGAGGGAAGCAGCAGGCGAGACAGGAAAGATCTGCCTTGCCATGTGGGTTGCATCTTGGCCAGCCGGGGATCGAACTCACATTGCAGAGGCTGCAGATTGCTCTATAGTGTGGCATTTAACCCCTTGCGTCAGCAGGGAGGCCCAATAGTATCTATTTTATGATGTTTGCCTTGTTGGCAACTACATTTTGCATGTCATATCCCTTGAATTTTGTATCCCATATGAGGTTTTGAACCTGTGGTTAACTAAGCTCTGCTCTTGGAAACTAATATTTGTTTGTGCTGCCAGAGCATAAAAATTTGAGCACTCTGGGGAACATGTTGGAACTTAAGGCTGTTAGCTTCTTTTGAATGAATTCTTTTTGAAGAACCATATATCAGGCACACTGGTAAATTTTAGGTGGGGTACGTATATACTGCCAAATTTCTTTCGAAAAGCATTTTACCAGTCTATGTTGTCTAAGATTTTTAGTTCACTCACAGACTTCTATTTAAAATGTGTGAAACTGATTCCTGCTTTTTAGAAATTTTCATTCCCTTCATTACTATTGTTATATATTTCTTTTTCTTTGATTTATTTGTACATGCCTGATTGTTTATCTGTTTTTGGTATTCTTTCATCTCAAGGAATTACTTACAGTAGTATAAGTATTACATTTAAGACAATTTTTTCATTTTCTTTTTAAATTAATTTCCAATGCTTGTCAAATTTCAATACTTGTTAGTATCATGTATCTTCAATGACTTTACAGGTGTTTAATGAGTTTAAGTTTCAGCACTTGGCATAGTTCTTTTCCAAACAATTTAAAATTCTTTCTGATTTTTCTCCTTATTATCCATCTCTTCATTGCAACATTTTTACAACTGCAGTGTACACTTCCACATTAACAATACTTTCAGTGGTTTCTGCCTTCTTTGGGAAGGTCACGTTAGACGATCCTCATGCCTGCGGGTTCCTGATAGTGTCAGAAAAGGTCAAGATTTAAAAGGTATTCATCAGTTTTAGATACAAGATTAAAAAAAAATGAATAAATGAATCTTGGAGTCTTCAATGGAGTGACTAGGATATTGGGAAACAAAAGACAATTTCTTTAAGATTGCAAAGATGAGGAGTTCAAGAAAGCTCTTCTAGATAAACTGTCAAGAACATTCTCTGTTGAAGAGGAAGGCAAAAAGGACTGTTCATTGAAAGAGTACCAGGCTGATGGATGATTTTTGTATGTTCTCTTATTATTGGGGAAAGTCCTGAGCATATGTAAATGCTACTGGTAAAGAACTAGTAGAGAAAGAGTTGCAATGGTGGGGCAGGCAAGGAAGAGTGGATAATCAGTGCAAGGAAGGCCCTGGAAAACAGGACAACCCTGTTTTCTAGAGTCCTGTGGAAAGGATTGACCATGGCTAGGGAGAGAAACAGACTCCTCTTTCATGATGAGACGAGGGGGAGGATGAAAGAATAAGCCTGCCCCAGATTTAAGTTTGTGGTTACAGCATGTTCCAGGAGTTCTTGATCAGATAGCTTTGATTTCCGTGAAATAGGCAATAAAGCCATCTGTTGAGTGACGAGGTGGTGAGTAGACACTTGGGTGCAGTGGAGAACTTTGGTTTTAAAAAAAGGTATGCCCACACATGGTTAAAAATAAATAAATAAACAGACAAACAAATAAATAAGTAAATAAAATAGTGTAAATGGGTATAAAGTGAAAAGTGAGTTACCACCTCTGAGTTTCCTTCACAGAGGCAATATCTATTACGTTTGTTGATTGTGTCTCTAGATATAGTCTTAGGTATATACAAGTTTGTGCAAAAATGATAGTATACCACATATACTATAGTATTTTTAAATTCAATGATGTATGTTGGAGATCATGGTGGAGATGTTATGATGAAGCTGTTTGGAAAAATGAATGGGGAAACCAGTCAACCTTAGAAGGTCAGGCAGAACACTAGGGAGGTTGAAGATTTGTTGAAGTACCAAATCTGCCTGATTGGGTGTTTTATACTCCCCTGCTCCTAGTACCTTACCCAGCAGCAGGATATAGCATTGATAAGGGAGCACAGTACTCTGCCAGATAGACAGGTAAACCAGTAGATGCAACAGAAAACTTTTCATGAACTCTGAGAGAAGGGGAAAGAGGAAAACGCAAATCTGTAGCCAACTGGTATAAGAAGTTGTCTAATCACCTTCTGTGGGAGAGAGCAATTGTCAGTAGCCTCAGGGAGGTGCACTGGACTAATTTTCTAATTCACCTCTGGGAAAAAGCCACAAGCTTGTTTGACTTGTTGAATGGGCACAACTTCTAATAATATGTGTGAGCATAGCAAACATGAATAAAAGAGAAAATTTTTGTAATAGCTGGGATTATCTGCCTAGTTAAATGGAAGAGGAGAACATGTAAAAAGCCTTATCTTGTGATTTGTTTTTTTGGTTTATGTATTTGTTTGTTTCCATGTTGAAATGGTATACATTCTGCATTCTTTTTAAGGAAAGAATTAAGTAAACATAGTTGTAAGGTAAATTTAAGTTGTCTTGATGGTGTGAGTTGTCTTCATGTCAAAGAAGGAGAGTAATAGTGTCTACCTCAGAGGGTCGTTGTAAGGAATAAAACTGTGAAGTACTGAGTACTTAAGGTAAGTATTTCACAAATGTTAGTTCTTAGTACTGTAATTATGTAATATTTGGAAGTAATTTTTCTTTGGGCAAAAACACTCTTATTAAGAAGTTCTTAGTGAGCCATGATTTCTCTCACATTTAAAAAATAATAGTCTCGGGCCTCCCCGGTGGCGCAGCGGTAGAGCGCTGGGTTGCGAGGCTGCCCGCGGCCTCTGCGGCGCCGGTTCAATCCCCGGCTGCTCCTCGGCCACCGGAGGAGGGTCCCACATGGCGCGCAGACCTCTCCTGCCGCCCGCTGCTCCCCTCAGCAGTGTACTTCGGTCCTTCTGCCTGCTCTGCTCCCCGCTCTGGCTCTGGTGAATTCTCTCACCCTCCCGCGCCTCTGACTGTGCCCAGTGCATGTATAAACAAAACAAAAAAAAAAAAACAAACAAGCAAACAAATAAAGAAAAAAAAAAAAATAGTCTCTATGGGGCCTTCCTGGTGGTGCAAGGGGTTAAGACGCAACCTACAAAGCTATCTGCAGCCACTCAGCACAAGTTTGACCCCACACCCGGGAGCTAACCACATGGCACAGCAGACCTCTCCTGACTCGCCCGCTGCTCCCTTCAGCAGTTTATTTCAGTCAGTCTGCCTGTTCTGTTCTCTACTCTGTCTCTGGTGAATCCTCTCACCACCCCCCCACCGTTAGCCTGTACCCCAGTTCTTGTATGCATGAATAATTTTTTTTTTAATTCTTTACTTTAAAAAAAAATAATAGCCTCTATATTTTTGAATTACTGAAAATTTCTCTCTACAAATCATATTAAATGTCAGTGTCTTGAGTGAAATATATGTTGCTGATTCAGTTATGCAGGTGACACAGCTCTCCTGTGGATCTTTATCTGTATCCATCAATGACTATTGTGAACCTCTTTTTTCTTTTAAGATTTATTTTATTTTTTTATGCATACAGGAACTGAGGTGTAGGCCAAAGGTGCGGGGGGTGAGAGGATTCACCAGAGACAGAGTGGGGAGCAGAACAGGCAGATTGACTGAAATACACTGCTGAGGGGAGCAGCGGGTGAGACAGGAGAGGTCTGCTCTGCCTTGTGGGTCTGCTCCCTGGCTGGGGATTGAACTCCTACTGCAGAGGCTGCGGATAGTTTCATAGTGCTGAGATTTACAACCCCCTGCACCACCAGGGAGGCCCTGTGAACCTAACTCTTGCCTAGTAGATAGTGGGCTCTTCTCTGGGTATAGAAAAAGTGCTATACTCACCTGTGTCCCTCACCAAACTGAGATTCTTTAAGGAGTGATAAAGCTGGAAAGATCATCTTTTTTCCTCCAGGCTATGAATAAATAGGAAGAGGAAAGTAAAGACTGGGTTAGCTTCATAACCCAATATCAAATTTGACAATATTGAATATTGATCAGGTTTTCACAGATACTGTATGTAAGTACTATACTTGGAAGATAATCACCCTCATGAAGTAGAATGACTGCTCTCCCAATCTCATTCATTGAATCTTTCTTGCCAACTCTTCCTTCCCTAACTTGCCTCAGTTTCCTGCTTAAGTATTTTTTACCCCTCCCTGTATTGTAGTCAAAGTCATGCATTCCTAGTATATGCTGGTTTCATTGCATTACCCTGTACTCTGCAGGCACTTTGTTTTTGTAATCCAGGGAATACCTGATTTTTCTTCTGTTTTTCTTCTAAAAAGTACTTCTATTTTTTCAGATTATGAGTCTGGGAATGACAATATGGAACTCATAGTGAAGCAGATTTCTGATGAAGCTGAATCGCACTGGATGACATCAGGAAGCACTGATGGAAATGTTCCCCACAGTCAAGAGTTTGGAGAAGTTAGTGGCCTTCATGGCCTCGTTGAAAGGTGGCAGGTAACCCCCACTGTGGGGAAATCAAGGCAGAACCCTTCCCAGAAAAGAGATCTTGGTGCCATCACAGACAATGACCGTAAGCAAAACCCAAGTGGTGAGAGAGGTCACAAATGTAATGATTGTGGTAAATTTTTCCTTCAAGCCTCAAACTTCATTCAACATCGGCGAATCCATACTGGAGAAAAACCATTTAAGTGTGGTGAATGTGGGAAAAGCTATAATCAGCGTGTACACCTTACCCAGCATCAGCGAGTCCACACTGGTGAGAAACCCTATAAATGTCAGGTGTGCGGAAAAGCCTTCCGTGTAAGCTCCCACCTCGTCCAGCATCACAGCGTGCACAGTGGAGAGAGACCGTACGGATGCACTGAGTGTGGCAAAAACTTCGGGCGGCACTCCCATCTGATTGAGCACCTGAAACGCCACTTCAGAGAGAAATCCCAAAGATGTATGTGTTGAGAGTTTGTACTCTGAGAATAAACAGAGGCAAAAGTTGTTTTATTAGCTTAGAATAATGGGCAGGATGAGTTGTGATACTGGAAGCAGTGGGAAGGGGCAAAGATTACAGTCTGTTGTTTATCCAGTAGTTCTCATATGAATAGCAATACCCTATGCCCTCTACACTATTCCCCCCACCCCCTTGCCTTTCCCCAGAGGCATCCGCTTTCAGCCTTCTCATCAGTTCTTCAGATAATTCTGTATTTCTAAATAACACTGCTGTTGTTTAACATTGTCCATTGACTTTCTATTGTAGAACATGAGGAGTTTGGTTCTCTTATGTTCTTTTTGATACAATAAAATAATAGTGCAGGAAGTTTAAAGGAAAAAGTGGGAGATTAAAAAAATCATCTAAAATCCCACCATCATAATAGAACTGTTGTTATTGTATTTTCATAAGCCTTTTTTACATTTTGTCTCTTAGGGTGCTATGAGATAATATTACACATACTCATTGCCCGATGCCCTCAGCCCTCCTTTTTGTTATTTTGACAACCTGCTGTGTGGAGACATCATTTACTCAACTGTTACCCAGTTGAACTTCTAATTTTTTCTCTTTTGTCCTGAAACTGTGGTTAGTACCTTTTTCTATTTCCTTAGAAGCCCACAAGTGAGGAAAGGCCAAAAACACTTGATACATTACTACCAAATTGCTTTTTAAAACAATCCCACCAGGGCCTCCCCGGTGGCGCAGCGGTTGAGCGCTGGGTTGCGAAGCTGCCCGCGGCCTCCGCGGCGCCGGTTCGATCCCCGGCTGCTCCCCGGCCGCCGGAGGAGGGTCCCACATGGCGCGCAGACCTCTCCTGCCGCCCGCTGCTCCCCTCAGCAGTGTCCTTCGGTCCTTCTGCCTGCTCTGCTCCCCGCTCTGGCTCTGGTGAATTCTCTCACCCTCCCGCGCTTCTGACTGTACCCAGTGCATGTATAAAACAAACAAACAAACAAACAAATAAATAAAACATGCCTTAATAAAAAAATAAATAAATAAATAAAACAATCCCACCAGATATGAGAGTTTGTTTTGCTAAATTTCTTCCAGAGTTACCAAAAGTTCTTTTTTAAAAAATTGAGTAAGCAGAAGAGAATTCTGTGCTATATATTCATTTTCATCAATTTGATTATAAGATTAAGTTTCCTGCTTGTTTATTTTTTTAAAATCTGTTCAATTGTATAAGGATGAGATGACGATAAACTGCTGTGAACTTAAAGGTTCTTATTAATATTCTTCAGATAACTTTAAAACTAGCCAGCATATTTCTTTTTATTTTTTTATTTTTTATAAATAATACATTTTATTTTTATATTCCCCATACAATTGCAACCCCCCCGTTCTGATCCCAATCCCTCCCCTCCCGCCCCCCACCCCCCCAAGCATATTTCTTTTTAAATGCTATCTTTGATGTCCTCAAGCTCAGCTTGTCATTTGCCTCAATAGACAATTGCCACCTCTTCCATCATGGAATAGAAGTTTATGAAGTTCATAATGTCTTTAGTTCTGGAATAAGCTGAGTTACCTCCTTAGCCAGTTCTAGCCCATCCTAGTTGGTGACTTTTCATGAGGGGATATTCATCCAACAGCACTCTGGGCTTGGAAAGCAGTCTCTGTAAATAGTATCTTTGTTATAGCTTCCCTGAAATTGTTTGGATAACTGGTTTCCTGATTATACTCACCTACCTCCCCCCATTTTCTGATCAGAGGAAGTATACATTGTGTGTTCATCTAGCTGTATTTGTTGAGAGCCTCTTATGCTAGGTACTTGGGTTACAGCCATAAAAAGAGCATATATAGTCCATGCCCTTGTGGAGTTAATGGCCTGTTGGGCATAGAGGACAGCACCGAAGGTAAGAATTCCCAAAGGAAGGAAACTGAAAGTTGAGTGTTGACCAAGACTGAAGAGAGCCAAGATTAATATATTACCTACCTTGACAATATTTTTACTGGCTCATTTCTCTTTTTCTACTTCCTAATCAGGTATTCTTCCAGCTCCATATCTTTATAATCCTGTTTCCCATTCTTCCAGTTTTGTCAGCTCTCCCCATCCAGTCATGTATTTTTGTTCTGTCTGCCTAAATCATGTGTTAAGATCCCCTCCATACTTCCTGCCTCTGCTCCTACTTTCTCTCCTTTCTATCTAATAAAAGTGTTTCCTAAGCCCTGTGGTTGCCTAACCTCATTCATTCTCATTACCCTCTTGAGCAAGCCTCTTCTTTGTCTTGTTTTTTTGCACAGGACAAATACCAAAAGGTTCTTTTCACTCTTAGCACCGAGTACATGCACCCTCTTTGTCACTCCTTTTGCATCATAGTTTTATCTGATTAACCCTTTTCCTGACAGCTTGTTTTTCTTTCTTTAAAAGAACTAATGGCATTTGCATTTTCTCTTTATTTCTTCAGGCAGTGACAAAAGAAGTAAGACTACAAAATTGAATATGAAGAAGAAAATTTCAGAATTTTCAGAAGACTTGAACCTATCAGGGAGAATCCAAAGAAATGTTTCTCAAGATTTTGGAGAAGGCCATGAACAAGACAAGTTGGATAGAAAGCAGGGCATTCCCATGAAAGAGATACTGGGACAACCCTCCTCAAAGAGACTCAATTTCAATGATGTCACATATGCCCACAAAAAGTCCTCCACAGGAGAGAGGCCACATAAGTGTAATGAGTGTGGAAAAAGCTTTATTCAGAGTGCACATCTTATTCAACATCAGCGAATCCACACTGGAGAAAAGCCATTTAGGTGTGATGAATGTGGGAAGAGCTACAATCAACGTGTGCACCTAACTCAACATCAACGAGTCCACACTGGTGAGAAACCCTATACCTGTCATTTATGTGGGAAAGCTTTTAGAGTGAGGTCCCATCTTGTTCAACATCAGAGTGTGCATAGTGGGGAGAGACCCTTTAAGTGTAATGAGTGTGGGAAAGGCTTTGGGAGGCGTTCACACCTGGCTGGGCACCTGAGACTCCACTCTAGAGAGAAATCTCATCAATGTCATGAATGTGGAGAAATATTTTTCCAATATGTTAGTCTAATTGAACATCAGGTACTCCACATGGGTCAGAAAAATGAAAAAAATGGCATTTGTGAGGAAGCATATAGTTGGAACCTAACAGTGATGGAAGATAAGAAGATTGAGTTACAAGAGCAGCCTTATAAGTGTGATATATGTGGCAAAACCTTTAGTTATAGTTCAGACCTTATTCAGCACTACCGAACTCATACTGCAGAGAAAACCTATAAATGTGATATATGTAGAGAAAATGTTAGCCACTGTTCCCACATAAAACAATATCAAAAAACCTATTCCAACGTGAAGTCACATCAGTGTAATGAATGTGGCAGAGCCTTTACTCTGAAGTCACATCTTAATCAACATCAAAGAATCCATACTGGTGAGAAACCCTTTCAGTGTAAAGAATGCGGAATGAGTTTCAGTTGGAGTTGCAGCCTCTTTAAACATCTACGAAGTCATGAGAGGACAGAGCCCATAAATACCTTAAGTGTGTAGATGTTTCTGTTGTAGAACAGCTCTTACTCGATTTTAGAGAAGCCTTCCTGAAGAGAAACCCTGCTCCTGTAAAGAATGTAATAACAACCTCAAGCCTTTTTTCCCAACTTATACCATCAAACTCACAGACAGGTCGAAATCCTTCAGTTTGAATTCAGCTTTAGAAACACTGGAGAATCCACAACAAATAGATCTCTGTTTCACCATTGAGAAATTCTTTTGTTTACCATCTTTGCGTTTGAAAATCTAGACACGGGAGAGCCTTTGGATGGCACTCATTCTTCATTTGAAGCTCGGAACATTGACTCTGTGGGATGCCGTGTGAATGCAATAGATTTAAATAAGCTTTATTTGTAGTTTCCACCTTGTTTGATAGCTTATCTATTCAGGGACAAGCACAGTGGGGGAGAGAGAGAGAACTCTTCAGCATGACGTCTGTTTTGGTACCTCAGCAATGAACCTTTTTCTAAAAATGATTATCCCAGTACTATAATGCTCCTGTTATTGTTCCATCTTGAGTATTAAACTCTGTGAGAAGAAATTGACTTAAGGTATTTATATATTTTGTCAGAGTTGGGGTTCAGAGACTGAATGGTCTATGTTCCTGCTGCCTTACTCAATCTACAACTTCTTAAAACATGTTCCACATTGTTTTTGTTTCGATTCTCGTACCATCAGGGTTAGCTGGTAGAAAGAATGCATTTATCAAGGGAAGAGAAAGAGGACTAACCTTAGGGGAGTATAGAAAATGGCCAAACTGTAGATTGGTTTCTAATTCTGTTACCCACAAGAATGAGGGCAGTTATGTCCATAGAAGGAATTGGACCAAGTTGAATCTTGGTCTAAGCAGTATGTGTGTACCCGTTCCCAGTCACCCTGGACACAGATCTCTCCTATAGATAATAGCAGGTAGAATGAGTTTCAGTTGGAGTTGCAGCTGAATTAAAAGTGAATGGTAATTGGGAGCAGGGAGGTCATGGTCTGGTTAGCCCTGCCTGGTGGAATGGAGTTGTTGAGGAAGGATGACTTGGGCCTGTTTGCTAGAAAGAGGGAGGGTACTCTGGGTGCTGCTGAAGTCCTGCTTCTGCTGACTGCCTGGCTTATAATAAACATTCAGTAAATACTCACTGACTGTGTCTGTTGTATGCTGGTCCCTGTGCAGATGCGTTTTGCCAAGCTGGCATGCCCATCCCCTAGTTGCTCTTGAGACACTAGAGACCTCTTCAGATGATGGGGGCTTGCCTCACCCAGGACCTGCCTCCACACCCACCCAGTCATCTCAACTGATTGATAAGGAGGAAGCGCTATAACCCTCCCTCCAAGTATCAGGTCATAGCTAGGCTATCTGAGGCAACATCCATGCTCTGCTCTTGCCCTATGGTCTCCTGTTTCTTTCCTGCCCGTGAAGGGCATGCCCTTAGCAAATCACATGGTTCTGTTTGGCTCAGCCTCTACAAAGACATTTGGTGTGTAAGTGGTCCTCGACAGCTGACTATCAGAATAGACTGTGGACAAGGCTGCTATTGATAGCCCCCGGTGTGTGGTGGCTGTTCAGTTGTGACATTCTCTGTGGTAAACTGGGATGGGACATGTGGAAGGAATGTACTGACTTGTGTAAGGTTTGTGGGGAAATGAACATAAGGGCTATATGGATGCGGGTAGCTCTTGC
Organism: Talpa europaea; assembly: GCF_964194135.1. Lineage (NCBI taxonomy): Eukaryota > Metazoa > Chordata > Mammalia > Eulipotyphla > Talpidae > Talpa > Talpa europaea. The sequence continues at coordinate 81,413,557 of NC_140079.1, read as the reverse complement.
TAAGCTCTGATTCCTTGAAGGGAGAAAATGAAAACAGCACAAATAACCACCAACTTAACACTAAGTGCGTTGAGGGGCTTCCTTGATATTGTTTAAAGAAATTCGTGTCTCCTGCCGATAATCACAGAGCTAGGGGTTATCAGGTCCAAGACTTAATTGAGAATGACGGCTTCGTAAGTAAACCCTAAATTCCCAGCCAAAGAATGGTGCTTGTGCATACTTGACCAAAGGTCAGTTGTCACCAATGAGGAGCCAAAAAGATCTTGATTCTGAGTAGAGGAAGCCAAATAAAGCAATCATCGAGAAGGCTAAGATAGAATTGGGCTCTCTTTTCCCTGTCTTAGCTTCGATTCTATTTCACAGGACTCAGACTTTAACACAGCCTTTATTGAAGTCTATTTCCCCCATTTTCAGTTGTTCTCAATATAGCCCACTAAAATTTTGCATGAATGCTTGAGATTATTTTGCAGTTCTCAGGTCTTTCAGATGCCTCTTGCTTTCTCTGCTTCCTTTTACATTACTTAAGACTCTGTTAGTTTTGTGTCAGAGATACCATCACCTGGTTTTGTAGATCCTGCCTATGGCTTTCAGTTTTGCTACCCTAGTTGGCCAGTGTTTTTAAGGTGTTTTAAGGAGAATTATTAACTAGACCACTACCTTCTCTCTTGTGTCTCTTTTTTGAGAGCAAGAGAATTACCCCAATAGAATTACCCAATAGACCGCCCTACACATCTCACTATTTAGCCAAAATTAAGACACACATCCATGCTTAAATAAGAGGAGGATGTAAAATCATGATTAGCATCAAGTTTTGCTTCTAGTAATTATAACAGAGGGAAAAGCTCACCCATACATAGATGGTGAATAACTGAACTTGAAGGGGTTCTGCCTAAAAGGAAGAAGCAAGGCAGCGGCAGGGGTCAGGTAACAGATGTGTGTGTAAAATTGTCAAGATTATTTTAACTCACAGGAATATATTTTACATTATTACCCTATACACACATCTATGAAACTAAAACAAGTTTCATGAACCAATGCTATATGGAAATGAAACCTAGTAAATTCCAGCTATAGTTTTATTAATATTGAACTACAATATACAAAAAAAAAACCTAGAAAGTACAAAACCAAAATTTTGTAAAGGTGATATTTAGTGTAGGGGTGTGCCTGCCTGTTCATAAGTTCATTCCAGTTAGGAACACAGAAGACAAGGCTACACATGTCAGGAGCACTATTGAACTGATTGCTTTGCTTTGCTTTTAATTGTGTCAATATTGAAAATCTGGGGCCTCCCCTGGTGGCGCAGCCATTGAGCACTGGGCTGCGAAGCTGCCCGCAGCCTCTGCAACGCTGGTTTGATCCCTGGCCACTGGCGAGGGTCCCACATGGTGCTCAGACCTCTCCTGCCATGCCTGCTGCTCCCCTCAGCAGTGTACTTCATCAGTCTGCCTGTTCTGTTCCCCGCTCTGGCTCTGGTGAATCCTCTCACCCTCCCGCGCTGCTGACTGTACCCAGTGCTTGTATAAATAAATAAATAAATAAATCTTTTAAAAAAAAATATTGAAAATCCTAATTCACACAAATAGATAGTTGTGAATGCTAATAATAGCAATATACTCTTTTTACTTAGCAATGGAAATTCATCTTTAATCTTAATCCAAAATGCTGATTAACTTAGTGTCTTATAATAAATATTCAGCGTGAATGACAAAGTAAGTTGCAATAATTCATTCTCTTCTGTGGGTATCAAGTTTAACTCAATTATTGATTCTGGGGTTTGAAAAGCAAATGGATCTTTTATCCAACTATTTTCCTTTAAGAATTCAAATTTCTCTTCTGGGAAGCAATGGTGAAAAGTTTGAGACAAGGAAGTGAGATGCAACATTATCTCTAACCTGATTTTTAAAAAAAGATTTATTTATTTATTTATACATACAAGAGCTGTGGTACAGGCCAGAGGTGTGGGGGTGAAAGGATTCACCAGAGACAGAGTGGAGAACAGGACAGACCTGACTGAAACACACTGCTGAGGGGAGCAGCAGACGAGTCAGGAGAGGTCTGCTGGGCCATGTGGGTAGCTCCCTGGCTGGGGATTGAACTTGTGCTGCAGAGGCTGCGGATTGCTTCATAGGTTGCGTCTTATAACCCCTTGCACCACCAGAGAGGCCCTAACCTTATTTCTTTTAAGCAGTCTTGATCAGCAATATTCTCTTCAATGTGTTGCAACAATGTAGGGAACATATTGTAGAAAGGCTGGTTATTTTTTTTTTTAAAGATTTATTTATTTATTTATACAAGAACTGGGGTACAGGCCAGCAGCATGGGAGGGCAAGAGAATTCACCAGAGACAGAGCAGGGAGTAGAACAGGCAGAACGACCTAAAACACTGCTGAGGGGAGCAGCGGGCGAGACAGGAGAAGCCTGCCACGCCATGTGGGTTTCTCCCTGGCCGGCCAGGAATGGAACCTGTGCTGCAGAGGCTGCGGACAGCCTCACAGCGCTGTGCTCAACCCACTGTGACACCAGGGAGGCCCTAGGCTGATTATTTTTTAAGTCTTGCTTGCCACAGCAATAATGTCTTTTGGAACCCAAGAATACGCACAAGATAGTGAAATATATTATTGCTTTCCCCCTGTATCTTCAAATTTAATTCATTAAGAATGCCAAAAATATCACTTAAATATGCCAATTTTGTTACCCAAATGTCATCTTCAAAAACAGTTGCCAAATGAGATTGATTTTCAATAAGAAAAATGTAAATTTCATTCCTGAGTTCATATACTCTGCCCAATACGTTTCCTTGAGACAGCCACCCAACTTCTGCATGAAATAGTAAGTGGGGGGCCTCCCCGGTGGCGCAGCAGTTGAGCGCTGGGTTGCGAAGCTGCCCACAGCCTCTGCAGCGCCAGTTTGATCCCCGGCTGCTCCCCAGCCACCAGAGGAGGGTCCCACATGGCGCGCAGACCTCTCCTGCCGCCCGCTGCTCCCCTCAGCAGTGTACTTTGGTCCTTCTGCCTGCTCTGCTCCCCGCTCTGGCTCTGGTGAATTCTCTCACCCTCCCGCGCTTCTGACTGTACCCAGTGCATGTATAAACAAACAAACAAACAAATAAATAAAATGCTTCTAAAAAAAAAATTTTTTTTGAAAATTAAAAAAAAAAAAGAAAAGAAATAGTAAGTGGGCGTGGTTCACTCCAATCTCTAAACAAAATATTTCAAGAAGTCGGCCGTTCAATGAGCTTCCTTTAATAAAATTTTAACTGCATTTTTAAAATACATCCATTAGACTTGGTGGAATGTCTTTGGATGCCAAAACTTCTTGATGAATAAAACAGTGGTTCCAAAGAGTACCGCTATGGGTTGCTTCTAACAATTTTTCAATAACTCTGCTAATTTTTCCAGTCATATTTGCTGCTCCATCACTTGTAATTCCTTTCCAGTTTTTCCAGTTTAATTTATATTGACCAACAATGCACTTTTCTAATGCAGTAAATAAATCTAGTTCAGTTACATGTGAATTTAAGTTTAAACAACACAGGGCCTCCCTAGTGGTGCAAGGGGTTAAGCACCGCACTATGAAGCAATCCACAGCCTCTGCAGCACAAGTTCTGCAGCACAAAAGAAACCCACATGGTGAAGCAGACCTCTCCTGTCTCGCCACCTGGTCCCCTCAGCAGTGTATTTCAGTCATTCTGCCTGTTCTGTTCCCCCACTCTGTCTCTGGTGAATCCTCTCACCCCCTGCATCTCTGGCCTGTACCCCAGCTCTTATATGCATAAATAAATACATCTTAGAAAAAAAAAAAGTTTAAACAACACAAAAGATCCTCTATAAAAAAATCATCTTGCCACACATATCTGACATAAACCAAGAGTGTTGCACAACTGGAATATCAGTGCTCTCATCAAGTTGGATTACAAAATCTATACCAGATTATAACCGTGCAATAAGTTTCGCTTCTAAATGTTTTGCAATCGTATAGATTCGACGAGATATTGTGTTATCACTAAGAGGTATAGTTCTTAATTTATCAGCTGATTCATGTAGGCTGTGTGCCAAGAGGTTTTTGTACATTGCTTACACAACTCATAAAACATCAATGTTAATCTAATGATTAAGATTCCCATTTTACGGGTGAAAAATAGCTAAGAAAGATTAAATAACATTTCTAACACTATAAAGTCAGTGGAGCAGCACCAATACTCAATCCAAGTCTGAAGTCCAGGGTCCTAACTGTGCAGCTACACTGCCATCTGATCACTAAAAAGTGATCTGGCCACTCTAAAAAGTGGTCAGCACAGTAGGGTGTATGTGATGATCCATTGGGGCGCAGGTGGGGGTGGAATTAAAACTTGTATTTATATTTTAAAAATACCGAAATCCATTTTATCTTTCCTGATGGTCCTAGTTTTACTTTTCTCCCCATCTTTAGCATTTATATTGTTTTATCGTCATTTGAGTTGACATTCTTATCTTTGTTTTCCAACTATATTTTCTTTATACATTTCAGTGATAGTTTCTGAATATGCCATACCATTTCAGGTTTTTTAATAAAACTGAAGAAAAGGAATCTTATTTTTTGACATCTGGGTCAGTTTTAAAGGTGGGATGAGCCATCCATTACGGTGGCAGTAAGAATCAAAATGGCCCTTCAGAGATGCAGGGCTAAGGTCAGGGGCCCAGTCACTCCTCCCTGACCCAGACAGGCTCTCCTAGAGGGTTTTCCTGCTCATATTCTGGGCAAGAAGTAGTAGAAAAACTGGCTTTTATTTTAGCTTTCTTGAATGATCTCAGCACCCTCAAGAATAGATTGTCTTTTGCTCTCATTGTCACTCATGTCCCTTAACAGAATTTGTGGCAATCCATATTAAAAAATGTATTTGTTTACTGAATACAATATTAACATTTCTGCCCATTTATAGAAAGCTCAGCAAATGCAGAAAAGGCATACATATCATTTATAATGAAGAGATTTCACTATATTGCAATATCAGATTATTTATGAAACATCCGAGTGAGAGTGGGAGGAATTTCATAGCTGCAGTTTTAAATTCAGAAATAAATTTTATGTCCAAGAGTAATTTACTTATATTTCTCCCATAAGACTTTGTAATCAACCTATTCCTTCAGCAAAGGACCCATTGATCTGCTTACAATGCATTGTCCACATCTGATTGTTTGCATATGATTTACTTACCATCAGCCTGTATAAGTGTTTTCCTTAGTCCCCTGCCACTTAACAATCTCTTAATAATGAAGGTATCTTTCTGTATACTGGTGGCATTGCAGGAAATGGAGATGGGCCATCAGCTTTGGCCTTGTTGGATTTTATGTCACTCTACAAATGAATTTCCAAGTTGGAAGTGTCCTTTGAGATAATCTATTATACTCTGAGGGAAATTTGAGACTTGGTAGTATTTTGTCCAAGATCATTCTGCTCATCAGTGGCAGAAAGAGCACCGGTGACTACTCTCTTAATGGCCCACAGCACTTTTTCACAGTATCAAAAGCCTTTACTACTCACCACTCCAAGGCAATCTAAGCACCTTTACCTCCCACAAATGAAAAACCGACTTAATGTCTGAAATTACACCTTTAAAAAAAGCCCTAGAAAGTTCAGAAACCGAAAGTTAAATGTGGTGTATGTAATATTTACCTACTGCATCCAAATCACTTTATTTACTAGGGTTCAAACACTCTTAATCACTATCATCAGTGATGGTGGGTGTAAGTAGATGTTCTGCAAACTTGTAAATCCTAAACTTGTCCATTTAAAAAAGTTCGTGGAGCTTGGTGCTCTTGGGTCGTCCTGATTTTACACCTCAGGTTCCCTAGGAATCAAGGGGGTTGGGGGAGGAAGATCCTCATCAGAAGGAAAGTAAACAGAGACAACAGGGAGTTGGGGTGCACAGCAATTAAACGAGGGTCATTTTGGAGCGAATGACCCTCTGGGGTGAAAAACGAGAACAAGAAGGGCCACGCAAACCACCTCTCCCAAGTGTCAAAGGCATCTAGCACAGGCCAGTCCAAGTGGTTCCCTTCCCGCTCAGATCTGGGGCTATCTCTGTTGGGGGACCGCACATCCTAAGGCGAAGGCTGGAGCGAAGGCCGGGGACACGTACCCTCCTCCATGCTGTTAGGGGGTGGCCATGGCGAGGGGTGTCGCGGAGCACAGTTGGACACATCCACCTCTGCCCTGCCCGTGCTTCTGGCAGGACCCACGTCTCACAGTGAACACTGGAAAAGTCTGGGGGTGCTGGGATAGAAAAGGGAGGTGATACGAAAGGAAGGACAGGGAGCTTGGACCCGACATCTCAGCTCGCCAGATCCCGGAGACTGTCACAAAAGCCAGAAGCACGTCAACGCCCACCTTCCAGGACCCGGGTGCGCTTCGGGGTTCTTTCTAGGTATGCTAGTGGACTTCGAGTCCCAGTTCCCCAATCGCTGGGTCTGACTTTGGGGAGTCTCTTTCCAATATTCACCTCTCCCCATCCGGGAAAGTGGGGTTTAGGTTTTCCTTGATACCATCCTGCTCAGATACTTACGCGTTTTTCACATTTTTCTTATTGACAGCAGTAATCATAATACTTCTAATTATTATCAATAATAATACTTAGCGATTGTGTATCTGCAGCAGAGAAAGTGAAACAAAGATCGGTACAGTGGTACATCAAAGTGAAGTCAAGGATGAATAGTTTACAAAACGGAAGTGGTTGCTTCTCTGGGGACTCTAACACTTGAAAGGGGCAGTAATTTCAAATATCTGATCTACGGGCAACAGATATTATTTCCATACTAGACAGAGGTTTTGAGTTTGACTAATGCTTCCAGGTAGTTTTCAAAATAACAATAGTGGAATTACTACAGTGTATCTAATTTGGGACATTTTTTACTGGCAAAATGTTATCACAATAATTACAGCTTTTGGGCCTCTCTGGTGGCGCAAGGGGTTAAGACGCAACCTATGAAGCTATCCGCAGCCACTGCAGCATGAGTTCAAACCCGGGCCAGCGAGCTACCTACATGGAACAGCAGACAACTCCTGACTCACTCACTGCTCCCCTCAGCAGTGTATTTCTATCAATCTGCCTGTTCTGCTCCCCACTCTGTCTCTGGTGAATTCTCTCACCTCCCACACCTCTGGCCTGTACCCCAGTTCTTCTATGCATAAATAAATCTTTAAAAAAAAATGACAGCCTTTACCACTACATTATCAATAGACAAAGATACTACCTATTACAAAACAGTAACAGATCTTGGGTGGCTGTGACATGACTCAAGTTCTGAGCCAGATCTGGGCACAATAGAAAGGCTTACAAAAGGAACACCCTTTGCTACAGCAGCTACCAGGGATGAGGTGATATTCTGAACAGCCTTCCAAGTCTTGAATAATGTTCTGTTCCTCAGGAGGTTTGACCTTGCGGAGGTGGTCATTGCTTTTTGTCTACTTTCCACAACTTCTTTCTTTTTGTAGTTCTTTAGTTTTTTGTCCCACGACTCTTTCCAATAATCCACTTTCTTCCTTTATCATGGGCTGGCTTGCTAACCAATGGTTCTTCTTGAAGACAGCACATTCTCAGAATGTCTTCCTCCACATATCCACATACTTTTTCATATTCCCTTTCAGTGTTCCAAGTCATCTCTAAGCACATTGTTATGCATTATATTTTCTTCTATGTCTAAAGTTGCCCTTCTCCCCTAACACCACTCCCATTCCCACATTCAAGTGCTTAAAGTATTCAGAAAAATAGGTTCTTGAATGCAATCGGCTGTTTTTGTTTTTTTAATTTTTTAAAATTATGTAGTGTGTTTGGTAGGGACTGTGGGGACTCTATTCTTTGTCTACTGATCTACTGGTATGAGAAAGTCAAAGACGTGATATTCTCAGTTCCAGTACAGTGGGACACTTAGGGCCAGTCAATGTGTGGTGTGTATTAAGTATATCTTAAGAAGAACTGTTTTTTCTTAGAATCAGGACCGCAACCCAGCAGCCTGTAGGTTTGGAGATAGGAAGCATAAATTGCACCACTGGGTTACTGGATATGATAGTAATAGGAGTCACTCCTGTCTCAATTCCTTGGTTCCTATCCATGTAACCTCTCCATTGGAGACACAATACCATATATATTAGTGTTTCATGCACATCAGTGCATAAACTGTATCCTGGACAGCTCCTCTAAGTTACAAGGTGCTGTTTCTTGTATCAGCAATTAGTGGAGTCTGTTCATTTACTTAAAAGCTACTAATTTAGTGCCACTCTTGTGTCCAAGATAGCCAGTATTTTAAAATTGGGCCTGAAAAATATGATGAGCCACAGCTGCCCTTTCCAACGCTGCTGTCCACCTGCACCAAGCTTTACCCATCACAGTTCAGGAATGCAGCTCTCTTTCAGTCTGCTTCTTTATTCCACTGCAAGTTGCTCTACGCCCCATCTTTCCCCAAGGACCTTAATAGCTTCAGATCCCACGACTTCCTATCACCAAAGCACTTCACTTCAACCCTAGCCTGACAGACCTGTTCACAGAAGTCGTATCACTAGGTCTGCAGCCCACGACACGCACCCACTTGGGCAGGCAATCACCCTGTGGGGAGTCTCGAGGGTCTACCGGCGCCAGGGAGGGGCCAGGAGGGGAGCTTTCCCAAGTGCGGTCATTACTGACACACCGACTACGGGCCAGCGGGGCCAGCAGGTGGGGAAATGAGGCGGGAGCAGGACGTGGAGAAAGCGCACGCGCGGCTCCCACGCCTCGGCTTCATCCGGGGCCCTCCCTCGGGCCCGCCCCCCGCCCCGGCCGTCGGACTCCACCTCCGGAAATGCCACCGAGAAGCGCCGGCCTCCGAGCGATCTAGAGCGACCTCGGGAAGGCCCTGGCGACCCAGCCTGCGAGAGTCCGCGACGGGACGGCCACCGGCCCGCCTCTCCTCTCGGGTGAGTCGCCAGAAGCCGTTCTGGGGTCGCGGTGGGGACGCCGCTTGTTTTGCCTCCCCGGGAGGAGGAAGAGGCGGCGCCCGGCCGGGCAACTGGTGGTTCTCCTCCCCAGCAGCGCGCGGCCGCCGGGGTTCGAGGGCCTGTTTCTCTTTCAGTCAGCGCTCGCCCCGACGCCCAGACGGCTGAGAGGCGCCGCGTCAGACCCGCGACCGCGGCCCGGGTGAGCTGGGTCTCAGAGGCCCGCCTCGCCCTTTCGGGGTCGTGTCTTTAGAGACAGTGGGAGGAAGTGGGAGGAGGGCAGTGCCCGGCGAGGCCTTCTGAGGACCCGGCGCCAGGGCCCGTTCTGAGGGTGTGCAAGGCGACGCAGCCCGGTCGCGGCTTTGGGTTTGAAGGACGCCACTCAAACCTGTTTGCGTCTCAGGTCCTCCCAGGGTTATTGTCAGGATTGTGGGAAAAGGCCTGCCCACCTAGTCTGTGTTAGCGAGGGTCTGACCCCAGAAGAGGGGTTCTGTTATTAGTCCGGGCCACTTAGTAATTCGCAGTGGGCCGACATAGTGTTACCTAAAGGCCCTCCTTTTTTTAAAAAAAGGAAATTAATAAAAATAACCATAACTAGTATATTTTTTGGGGTACAAACTTAAGCTTTAAAAGAAGCTCGTAAATAGCAAATATTTTAGACTTCACAGAAATCTTTACACTATTTGTACTGTCTTGATACAGTTTTTGAAACACTGCAAATTCTGAATTAATGGAGTTTAGGTAAATCTGCATACTTGGGCTATATGATTTGGTTCTTGACTATTTGAAACTGACAAATAACCCATTTTTCTTTCTGTTAATTTGGTTGGTTCATCATATCAACTATTTTTGTTGAGTATCTACATTGCATAAGCTACTTTGTGAAGTGTGAGGTTATAAATAATGGGTTATTTTAACGTATTACAATAATTTCTCCTAATCTCACTCTGCAGTGATGTTCATCGTCTTCCAGAACAGGGATGGAGGAAATTTCAGCCCAGGAAGCAGCAGGATCACCAGGCATCCAGTTTCAAGCTTTGGACACACACTCTGAGGGTCTGTCCCCAGAACCTCAGCTCTTACAGGATACCGACATGGAACAGGGACTCACTGGGGGTAAGGCAGAGAGAATACTTATATTCAGGAGAATGGGAGTACAGAAGGGCTTTTGGGCCTGGTGTGAGAGAGGCCAGGAACTTTAGTAAGTAGAAGTAGATGGCCCCAAAAGGGAGAGACATATATGACTCACTGCAGTTTTGGGCTGGGCCCCTTTAATAGGGACAACCTTTCTTTAATTAGTAGAGTGGTAGTTACTCTGCTCTGGCTGTTTTTACTTCTTACAACCTTTACTTCACTCTAGTTACCACATCCAGAGTCATTTGTAAGATAGGTTGCTTTTACCACATCTCACAGTCCTTGCCTTGCTTTCACTTCCTCTTAGATGTAGGGCTGCTCCCTCCCCCATTCCCTTCAGTTAGTTTCTTTTCTCTTTGAGGATGTTGTGAGCTTTGCCACCTGCCGTTCTGATGCAACTGCAGTGTTTGTGACTAATCGAATTTTGAAAACAACCTTTTAATTCCTAGGTTGAGCACAAGCCTGTAAGTGTGTATACATACACATATGAACCGTATAACAACATTTTTGTGTATCATATAGGTTTTTGTGTATCATATAGGTAGGTTGATCTGTCTTGTACTTTATGCTTTGTACTACCTTTTGTAAGCTCCTTGCCATAAATTCTTTGTAGCTACCCGCAGTGCCTGAAATAACTTGTGTGTCAGCAACACAGATTGAGTGCCACAGTGTTTAAAGTGCTATTGGGCATTGTGGGAGTGTGGAAAGGATTGTGAGGAAACAGATGACCATTCCTTGTTCTTAGGGACCATATGCACTGGTTGCAGAGACAGTCCTCATTCAAAAGGGAAAGGCTTAATGAAGTTTACAGAGCAGTGTCTGGGAATGGGTCAGAAGTACATAAAATAACCATGACCGTGGACAAGTCACTACAAGTCTTTATGCTTTGCCCATCTACAAAACAGGTATAGTGCTTACCCCTTTGATAGAAGGAATGTCAGATACTAAGGATAAAGTGAAATAATGAGATTTCATAATACTATGTCATGGATTTGAACATGTGTAAGGAGGGCATGCAAATGCTGAGAAGGAGCAGAGTAGACACATTCAATAGCTGATAACATTTATTGATTTTACTAGAGTGTTTCTGTGAGAAAGCATCCCACTGACTCCCTGTTCTGTAAGGGAGCCCTGGGGAAGGACTGCTCTCACTCTTCGCTCCTTTCTCCTCCTTCAGCTCCACCTGTTCCCCAGGTGCCTGCTCTTCCCCATGAGGGAAGCCCAGGAGACCAGGCAGCTGCGCTTCTGACAGCCAGGTACCAGGTGAGCTGAGGAACCCTCTGATTTTCCTCAGGGAATATCGCTGCTAATTTAGTGTGGCCCTCATCCCATCTGTAAAACCCTGCCTGGAATTTTTTCAATAGCAGACCCCAGTTTGGCAATTGATCCTCATCAGAGACCTGGACTTCACACAAACAACCTTTCCATCTCCCCAGCACCACCAGCAAACACTGTTCTTTCTTTATCCATAACACTATGATGGGCACTTCTTAGATGCAAAAGGGTTATGGAATGTCCTCCCTAAGTTCTAACTTGTTCTCCCTCCTCCCCACCATAAATGCATACTGGATACCTTCTTTGTATCATCTCCTTCATTCTTTGGCAGTGATGCTATAGTGGCCTCATTCCATAGAGCAGCCAGGCTGTGTTATTTCAGGAGTTTGTGACATTCGAGGATGTGACTGTGCACCTTACTCGAGAGGAATGGGGATGCCTGGATCCTGTTCAGAGGGATCTCTACAGAGAAGTGATGTTAGAGAATTATGGGAACGTGGTCTCACTGGGTAAGGACTGTCTTTCTTATTATTCAGTTTCCTTGTTAGGGTTTCTTTACTTCCTTGTTTCTGAGTTGGTGTGAGATCTCTGAGAAAGTTGAGTGTGGTTCAGATTCCAGGTTTTAGGACATCTGAATCCTTCAACTTTAAGGTCATCTCTGGGAGTGGGTTTCCTTTGGGAGTCTCAAGAAGAGACATTCTACTCCTTACCCTCAGCCAGTGATTCCTGCTTTTGTGGGACAACTGTTCCCGGGTAGAAGATGGGAACTTGCTTGTGCTTTGCCTAAGTTCTTGCCTTCCCTGTCTTTTCCTTTTTTAAAAAGAGAGACTCTGGGACCTACCAACCCACAGATACTTTCCTTCCTGGCATTGCAGTATTCATGTATCTGAGAGTTTCCCATTTTCCTAGGAAGAAGAAAGGTCTTTTTAAAAGAAAGGCTGAATTCTTGTTTTGGGATCTAAAGATCCCTGTGTTCGTCTCCAAGCAGGCAGAATTTGAGAGATTTCATGTTAAAGGCATGACTCACTGTGAGTACATTTCAGTGAGTCACCCAGATGGAAATCCTAAATAACCTCACCCAAAGCAACAGAAGTCTCAGATACTGTCCTCACACTGCGGTGGGGTAAATTCTTAACCAGGTCTCTCCTTTGTCATTTGCTTGGTATAGTAGGCAGCTGAGATTGGGCAACCTATAGTCTGCAGAGAAGCATCAGTGGGGGTTGTGGTAACCCCCTTGATGTGAGCATTGTTCCTCTTCCATTTTTTGCCTTTCTCTGTTTTTGCTCTTTTTATGTACGTGTGTAATCACAGTGCACTTGTGCTCTTCTGTGTGTGCGCGCGTGCACTCTGTCTCCCTGTTGTCTATGCTGCTGGCATCTAGGGTGTGCCTTATCTTCTTGATTATATTCAGAATTAGCAAGGTCTTATCTGTGGGGAGGCAGCCTGCCCACTGGGAAGGTTTTTAGTGTGTTTTCCATTCCTGGCTCTTTGATCTTTATAGGCATACTTCTCCGCCTTCCCACCTCCCGGATTCATAATGTGAATTCCTGCCCGGCCCTGAGTCATACCCAGGCAAGTGCTTTCTCTGGAGAAACACTTGCAGTCCTTTCAGCAGGAATCTCCAAGAGATGGCCCAGGTATCGACTTCCCATCGATATTGCTCGCCCCTGCTCGGAAACTCCTTTTCCTCGATTGTAAGATATTAAACTTGATTGATGGAATAGATGCTCCTCAGGATGCTACCAGTATGTGAAAGTGCAGCTGCTCAAATGACCTTTGTTAAATTTCTAAAGGGCCAGGGAAGCCCTCCATTGAAACCAGATGCATTTTGAACCCAGTTCATTCAGAAGTCATGGTCATCTCCTCGTGCTCTGAGAAACCTGAGTTCAACTTCAGCTCTTCAGTTATGACCCTTTCATGTTATTTTAGAATGTGGAACATACGCCGTGCCCCTCCTTTTCAGTGGTGAACACGACCTGCCCCTTCTGTTGCCTGACTCTTCTGTGACCCCTGGTCTCATGTTTATCATTCTAGTCTTCTTCCCTCCTTGTGCCTATCTCCAGGGTTTTACCTTCATCTCCCTTATTCTTTGTGGTGCTGTACAGATTGATGGATTTATATAACTTTTCCTGGTCAACAGTTCCTTAGTTCTGTCCTTCATGGAGGGGAAATGGGAGGGCAAGAGTTCAGTTTCTTTATTTCAGGGTATCAAATTGAATGTATATTTAATAGCTTTGTAAAATGTAAAATGATATGTAATTGTAAACTATTGTTAATTTTACCTAATAATTACATAAGTTCCAACAGTTATAACCTGTCTACTTTTTGGAGTAAAGAAACTTTAATCAACCTAATAGCATAGCTTGCTGTTAGGCTGAATTTTATCCCAGTTCCTCAGTCATTTCTGCACACAACAGGATATCCACATGCACACGCACATATCGGGTACGAATGCATACAAGAAACCCTCCTCAACTTGCTATTGCAACGAGTCAACAACATCTCCTTAGTAATTATTTTTACAGTTCTTGGGAAGTCATTTTCTATATTTGTGGATTCAGCAAATTCCATCTAAAATTTAAGTTTCTTTACTTGCTAATTTAGCTTAATGTTTTGTGAAATAAGGACTTTATAATTTAGTTCCTTACTTAGCATTGACAATGAGTGAATTACTACTTGAGGTCATACCCAAAAGGGCATTATCTGTGACTCAATACTGAAGATTAAGATGGGGAAAGGGACTGGATTCTGGATTGCAGTTCACATGGAAGAATGTGGCAGAGGCCCACTTAGATGACAGTATTGGAAACATGCTTACCAAAATCCTAGCTAATGATAAGTGAGTTCATAAATTAGGAATGTTTGGCCCATGCCTCCTACTTTTTGAAGTTGATATATTATGAGGCCAGAAGTGATTTTGCATAGAATGCCTTTTATTGCCATAACTATTTACTATGTTACTATGTACTATAGTGGTATGTACCTCATTTAACACCACAAACCTCTGAGCAGGTATTGTATTTCAGACCTGAGGCTCAGGAAAGTTGGGTAATCTTGTTCAACATCAAGAGCTAGAGTTGGAACTCAGATCTGACTCTGAAGCTCACCCATAATCTTTTTCACTTGTGCTTTAGGAGACTTAGTTCCTCTACTTGCGGTGTTTTTTATATTTGTATGGGTTTGTACCTGATAACAATTCAAAATGACAGATAAATTGGATAGGCAAGCACTAGGTTGTACAGTTTGGAAGCAGAAAGAACATGCATTCAAGAAGTAAAATTGTCTAGAAATATGTTGTTATAGTAGCTATCTACACAAGAATGAGTTGTTAAGGAGATATTTTTGTGTGTATGTGTATTTATATTAAGGACCAGGAAGAAAGTCATGAAGATTCCAGATAGCTAAAATCTTAGCATAATTCTGGTACAGGCAACAAGCCAAATGAGGTAAAGGTCATTTTTAGGTAAGGAAAAATTGAAGCACAGGCATATTTTGAAAGCATAGAGTTTTTTCTGTAAATTTAGGAAAAAGACAGTCAAGTCAATGGCAAGAAAAGTCTACCTTAATGCTTTCTGTGACCCTTAGTACAATAGCTTGGGAAGAATATAAACTGTGAAATCAGACTTGAGTTTTCCTTACTAGTTGTGATACACTGAGCAAATTGTTTAAAATGACACTTGTTTTCTTCATCTATAAGACTTGAAAAATAATGTCTACCTTTCTGGAGTGGCCAAGGATTAAATTAGATTATGTTTCTAAGTACCTGGTGTGGGAAAAAAATAGCAAATGATGCAATGATAGACCAAATTTTTTAATACAAATGAAAATTTCAGGAGTGTTCAAATTATTCCTTTATAGTGGATTTTTCTCAAATTGAATCTTGCTCAGATTGTTTCCTTAGGAGTTTGGATTTTTGTTATAAAAAGATTTTGATTTCTTTGCTACTAAATGATCTCTTATGATCTTTGATACTAAATGATTCCTTTTTATTAAAATGTCAGTGATTCCAAATCTGTTGAATCTTGGCTGTCTATAAATTGTTCTAGTCACTGTTTCTCTATTCTTTTTATTATTTTCATCTTTTACTCTGTTAATATGTTTGGCCTGCTGTTTTCTTTGTGTACCTATGTTGGAGGATGAGATAGATTTTATTCTTGATCATTATTTTTTCACTAGTACATTTTTCAAAGTCTGAAAGAAACTTGAGCCCTAACTTCTACAGATATTATGACTTTGGGCAATTTATTTAACCTTTCTGAATAGTAATTTTCCCATTTGTAAAATGGGCACTATAATAGTTCCTGCTTCTTAAGTTATGGTGAGTATTAAGTGAGTGAAAGCTTGTAAAGATCTTAGCATACCTACCAAATTCTTTAGTAAATCTTAGCTTAATATTTTGATGATACAGGTGATTTTATTTCTAAACTGCAGTCTTGTATCTCTGTCTGCTAGAGATTTTCTTATACCTTTCTATATTACCTTAAACATAAGTCAAATCCTTTGTCCCAAATGAAAATATTTTTGTTATGCTTGTGTTTAAGTATAGATACATAGTAAATAACCAGTATTTGTTTCATTATCAAATATTTAGAAACACCTTAATATATCAGAGTTAAAAATTTTAAATTATGTTCAAACCTGTGAAACTATTTTACTTTTTACGGAGAACCTTAACTTAATATGTGTCCAAAAGGAGAATTGACTCTATTAATACCCAACAGGAAGTTAGAAACACAATAAATGGCTTTCATATTCCCTAATCTCCCTCACAGGGAATTCCAGGTAGGCAGCTGTGGATCATTGTGTTTTTTCAGGCCCAATTTAAAAATACTGGCTATCTGGGACACAAGATTGAGCAGCTCTTACATGAATGAATCCAAAGAAATGTGAGATACAAGACACATGGTCACTGGTTCTCAAAAGAGTTTATAAATACAATAGAGATGATAATACCTGAAACCAATTTTTAAAAAAATCTATAAACTCTTATGCAGTAATATGTCAGGATAAGAGGAGTAGTTTTATAGGCATTTAAATGAAGAGAAAGGCTTTTGGAGATGTGGCTTGAACTAGACCTTGTTTGTGTGCTGGTAGAATCTTTCTGGGCTGAACATGTATAAAAATTGCCCCTTTGGTACCATAATAGTTCTGCCCTTTCAAAAACAAACTTCCCTTTGCTTTTGCTTTAAAAGAGATTAGATCCCAGCAGTCCATTATCCAAACCAAAGAAAGACCAGTTTTTGTGAAGAAGCACTTGTATTGTCCTTTCTTCACTGTATCATATTTCAGTTAGTTTATATGTCTCTGCAGTTAGAGTTTAAGGTCCCTGGGAGGCGGGGGGTGGGGGGGATGCACCTTATCTGCCTCAACTCTTCATCTTTGCATATTTCATATAGGAGGCACTCTATAATGTTGACTAAACAAAAGTAAGCTCCTAATGGGCAAGGATGTGGTATATTATTATTTGTTTCCTCATGTGTACTTTAAACCGATTTTTTCTGGAGATTGGCCCTTGGACCAATTTATTCAGTTCTCACTAATTCTGTTGCTACAGTTTCGCTTAGTGTTCACAAGTGAGTTTTCACCTTTCTCCAGCCCAGCAGTTATATTTTGGTGACCTTAATTTGACCAGATCTAATCTTTGTAGACCTGGTCTTATACAAAGATTGATCGATAGGCAGCAGATAAAGAGTAATGGTAATAATTTCTGTGAGGACAGTCACACACCCATGCACAAATTCCCTTTTCTGAATAATGTTTAAGTGAACACTTCTCTCAAAAGTCATCAACTTACCTGTTCACACACCTCTTTCTAGAGTATAAATATGAGCTCCTCATAGAGGATCTTTGCCTTCCTCACTCTCCAGGCCTTTCTAATGTCTTCTAAGAATTTATTTTCTCTCTCCATTAACTATTTTAAAAAAAAAAAAAAGGTGGCTGTTAAAGTATCTGGGGATAAATTGCCACATCCCATTTCCTTCTCTATGAGCAGGATTTCCAATTTCCAAGCCTGATGGGATCTTCCAGCTGGAACAAGATCTACAGGTCTTTGATCTGGAAACTAAGAATAGAGAAGTCTTAAGAGATACCTGCTCAGGTGAGTAAGGCAGAATCAACAGATGGAATTAGCGAAGTATAATTAAGTTGTTGACCCAAGTTTTAACTGCTTTGGCAGTCAGAATAAAGAGCTCTGTCTATTCCCCCGAGTTGGAGAGCTCCTTTCTTTTCCTTTAAGTTTTAATATTTATTTTGTCCCTTGTTTTATAAGTTATATTAGGTCAAGTTACTGATCTAATTCTTTTGAACTGCTTCCCTATTACTGCTTTTGTAATACCTTAATTGCTTATTTTCCTACCCTGTTGAACATGCCCTTTGTTTCTACCACACCCTGAATGATTTGGATACTACCTCGCTGCTCCTGTTCTTGCCCATACATAAGCTGTTGAGATTTTGTGGCTGTGTTTCAGAGTAAATAAACTTCTTTGATCCTGGTAGATGTTAGATTATTTAGTTTTTCCCCCTCAGTTTTCTTTTTCTAAGCACAGGGTACATTTGCAGATTACATTTGCATTTTCTATTTATATATTGAATCAGATGGAGAGACCAGAGAAGAGAACAAGCTGTTGATTCCTAAGCAGAAAATTTCGGAAGAAGTACAGTCATACAAAGTGAGAGTAGGAAGACTCAAAAAGGATATTGCCCAAGTTCCTGAGACTATAGAAGTATATAAATCCGAGGACAGATTAGAAAGGCTTCAGGAAATTCTAAGAAAATTTCTTTTCCTGGAGAGAGAATTTAGGCAAATAACAATTAGCAAGAAAACTTTCACCAGTGAGAAGAACAGTGAATATCATGACTCTGAAAAAAGCTTCAGTCTGGACTCTTCCCTTGATACTGATCAGAGAGTTCTTAGGATACAGAATATTGATGATATTGATAAGTATGACGTGAGCCTCAACCAGAATTCAGCTGCTGATAAACATGGAAAAATAAATCTAACACAGGATTTTCAGAGTAGTGAATATAAAGAAAGCTTAATGGATCTTTCCCCCCTGAATAAATGTGAGAGCATTCCTACCAGTGAGAAATCCTATAAATGTGATGCATGTGAGAAAGTCTTCCATCAGAGCTCAGCCCTTTCTAGACATCAGAGAATTCATACTAGAGAGAAACCTTACAAATGTAAGGAATGTGAAAAATCTTTCAGTCAGAGCTCAAGTCTTAGTCGACATAAAAGAATACATATTAGAGAAAAACCCTATAAATGTGAAGCATCTGATAAATCCCATGAAGCATCTGATAAATCCTGTAGTCAGCGCTCCGGCATAATTCAGCATAAGAGAATGCATACTAGAGCAAAATCTTTTAAATGTAGCCATTGTGAAAGAGTCTTCAGTCGTAGTGTACACCTGACTCAGCATCAGCGAATTCACAGAGAGATGCCTGATAAGTGTGCTGTACGTGGCAGTGACTTCTGTCGGACCTCATACCTATCTGAGCATCAAAAGGCCCACTGTGAAGAGAAGTCCAATGAATACAGTGAATGTGGACCAACCTTTATCAAACATCAAGGATTTCGTCTCAAAGAAAAGCCCTTTACATGTAATGAATGTGGAAAAGACTTCAGATTGAATTCCCATCTTATTCAGCATCAAAGAATTCACACAGGAGAGAAACCACATGAATGTAATGAATGTGGAAAAGCCTTCAGACAAACCGCATGCCTTATTCAGCATCACAAAATTCATAGGAGAGAGAAATCCTGTGAGTGTAATGATTATGAGGAAAGTTTCGATCATAGCTCAGATCTTGTCCTGCAACAAGAAGTCCTCACTAGAGAAAAAGCCTTTGATTGTGATGCATGGGAAAAGAACCTCAGTCAGAGAGCACACTTTGTTAAACATCAAAGAACTCATACCAAAGAGAAACCTTATGAATGTATTGAACGTGGGAAGACATTTAGTCAAGTTCAGGCCTCATTTAACATCTGAGCATTCACAGCAGAGAAAAATTATGTCTGTAACTGAGTGTGATAAAGTCTTTGCTCTTAGCTCAAACTTTTCAGCATCAGAGACTCCATACCAGAGGGAAACCATTTCTCAGAATGTGATGATGAATGTAGGAAAGCTATTAGTGTTAAACGCTTAATACCTGCAAGCCAATAACAATGAAAAAACCCATGAATATACTGAATGTGGTAAACGTTTCATGCTATTTTCATACCTTAGTCACCATTGGAGAATTCATACTGGAATAAAATTCCATTATAATGAATGTGAGAAAGCCACCAAACAGTCTTGTTCATCAGATTCATTTCATGCAGAAAGCCTATGAATATGTATGTGTGTGGGAAGATTCAGTCATATTCTAAGTCATTGAGTATCAAAAAATCTATACCCAAGAAGTCATTTGAGTGTATAAATGTGACATATCTTTCAGTAGAAATTCAAGTCTTTTTCACCATCAGAGTTTCCACACTAGACCAGAATCTGATATGATGCAAGTGAAAAAGTGTATCACCATTTCATGCTTGATATCAATTATTGCAGATTATGGCTGATTATTTGTATATGAAATTGCTAATATATAGTACCAGTCTTTTTCATTGCAGAAGAACCTATTCTGAGGAGTGACTTGGAGAATGCATTGCTGTCTTCCCATGATATTCTTTTATTTAATATGATAGGTGTTGTAAGTAGTTATGTATATTTTATTTATGGAACTCAAGCTATTTTTATTTTAATATGGCCTATAAACATTTTTATTTTATCCTGAAATTGGTTCTGTTGGTCACTGCTTCCCTAAGCTATCATTAATACACCAAATTGTTAAAACATAACTCTGGAAAAGTAGCTAATTTTTTTCTGTTCTGAGGCCAACTTCTCTCCAAAACAGACTCGTAGGCCTAATCTTTGCTGAGGTCTCTTACTTTCTGTTCCATATTAGCCTGAAACTTGGATTCCTGTTGATTTCTTCATTCATTAAGTACCTTCAAGTGATAGTTTCCTAGTTTTAAGCTTTTCATCAACAAGTTTCCTGTCCTTGATAAAGATGTTCTGATATCTTCTAAAGTGAAACATCTTTTAGAGGAATTGGATTTCCACATCCTGTCCCTCCATGATTATGAGGGATTTTAGCTCCACTGTGTTTGTGGCATGCAGCTAGACTTATTCAAATAATGCCCAAGTTCTTAGCTGCCTTCTCTCGATCCACTGGCATCTAAAAGATATGATAAGGTCACCAGGGAATCTTTTAATTAGACTCCAGGTGGCCAAGCTACATTTAGCACCTACTCTGCATGTCTATGTTTAGAATATTTTTTAGTTTAGATGTGATTTATATATTTCCACTGAAGGCTTACAAAATGCTTAGCTCTGGTTTTGATAGGGCAAATCAAAGAACACACTAAAGAATCAAAAAATATCACTAAGGAACTATAGCCTTCCAACACAGATGTTGTTCTCACGGAACATCTCTAGGAGTATTTCAAGAGAGTTTTTTCTGGTAAAATTGTAAACTGTTGTGGTTGCTTTGTATCTGGTTTCTACCCCCAGTGTCCCCTCATCAACCCAGGACAGTATGGGAGCATTGTATAATTGTTGGTTTATCATCTTTTTTTTTTTTTTTGTATATTACTAGAGTCTATATTCCATATGTAAGACCATCTAAAAGAACATGGCCATATAAAAGAACGTGGTTTTATTGATTGATAAACGTGACCATGGATACTGGTTTCAGAGTTCAGGGTCGCTGTTATATCACCAAGCAAGAGTTTATTCTTCAAATAATGTGAAAGCATCTTATTCTATTCTCCATCTTAAGCTTCATAACATTTTGTGAATAAGATATTTGTTATTAAAAATTCTGATTGTCATTTCAGCAATTGAGGCCTTCATATTCAGATGTTATAATCATTAGGGACCCTTAAAAAAATACATGAAAATTTATTGTTCACTTTAAGTCTCTTAGGGCTAACCTCTAGGATAGTCTACCACTGTATGTTACCTCTTAGCCATCAGCAAGCATAGGATCTTATCAGGGCAAGGTAAGAATCTAAATGGAATTGATCTAAATGTAAAAGCAAATGAAAAATTCTCCAATCTATGAATGTGTATACCCTAACATATAGAGAGATTGATGGTCATCTGCAGTGATTATGAAACAGGATTACATAATCCCTAAATAGCAGAATATGTAAAAATCACATGTATGCATTTGGTTTAGGAATGTGCTTTTGTACACTTGAATAAAACACTTGAATAAAAGTGTTTGATACTATGAGAATCTGTTTTAAATAAAATCTGAAGACCACAGCCAGGGCATTTAAAAGTGCTGGAATTACCTTCCTGGCTACAACTCAGTTCCTCCCAGAAACCTTCAGAAGAGTGAATCAGTCAATCTCCTTTGTACTGATCACAAAAAATTTGCTCTTCTACATACTTCTGAAACAAAGTATGAATATTTAGGATTTAAAAGGTTATTTGATTAGGATGGTTTAGTGCATAAAATAGGAGTAAAAAGTTTAAGGTTTCATTGGAAAGAATGTGTTTTTTAAGTAAACACATTTAAACGAGGAACAGTTCTGGAAGGCAAGTAATTTACCCCTTTAAACTTGCCACTCTTTAATTGTCCAATGTAACATGAGTTTGTGTTCTTAGTCTTTTTAGTCTGGAGGATTCAGGAAGGGAAGAAGTATAATCTTTGAGGAAGATCTAACTATTTGTCTTGTCTACATGCCCATGTATATCTATACATATTAAAACTTAATCCTCACAACTCTTCAAGGGAACTTTCTCCATTTTAAAGAGGAACTGAGGTGTAGAGAGCTTGAACCTGTTAGTCATATGTAAATTAATGGTAAAGTAAATCAAAGATCTGTTTGCATCCAAAGCTTTCCATCATGATATATTAGACACATCCCAGAACCCAGAGTTTTCTTTGATAGCTCTTTATTCTGTTATATCCCCAGTGATTCACTGTCATCAGTTTGCAGCATGATCCTAAATGCTCCCACAGATGTGTGGGGTACTAGGAGAAAATATCCTCTTGTCTTTTGAGAGTTAATAAGATTCTCTTCCTTGAAACAGTTTTGACAATGGTAAACCACTATTCAAAGCTCCCAAATTTCTATTTCCTGTCAGGATACCCCTTCCCCCATCAGTATATTTACATTTTCATTTTTTAGTTCCCCAAATGTAATTTTAATTGTTTCTGCTGGCTAGAACTTACTGGTGAATTTATTTTACCAAGATTTACTGTCACCTCTGATTATAACAGCAGAGCTAAATGGTAATTGGAAAATCAAGTTAGGTTCCTAGATTTTTGGCTTGAGTAGATGGCGATATCCTGGAAAGGTATTGAAAGAGGAACATGGAGATTAATTCAGGCAAAAGAATATGGCAGAAAGCTTGTGGATGAGAGAGTATGGCCTTTTCAAGTTAATCAATTAATGAACTCTGGAGGAATGCCTTCCTTCAATTTGTTGACTGAGGAAGTGCAAGAAGGGAATTTAAAGGAGGCCCATAAGGTGTAATCTCTGCAAGGCACAATGGGATTCCCATTTCTAAACATGTAAGTTCATTCACCCTTCCATTCATTCACTAATACAAATTGCCAGGCTTTATGATACTCAGTGCTAACCAGTGGAAACAGTTCACCTAATCAAATGAGAATCAAACCATCCACTGAATAAACAGTTTTCAGTAGTTGTCAAAACAATGGCTTAAACTTAACTATTTCCTGATTAAGTGGAAGTTAACCTCACTAGTTTTCTTGCCTATACAATAGAAAAGAATAATAGCATGAAAATTTAATGATACAAAAGGTACTGGTCATAAGTGCTCAAAGTTATAAATAAGGATTTAGTATAAAATCTGAAAAAGGGAATTAATGAGAAGGCATTTTGCAGTGCAAGATTATAGCATTGTCCCTGGGTTTGGAGAACTTTCTCTGATGATAGAGGAATCATCAGGCATCCTTGACTGTAGTAAGAGCTCCCTGCTAGAGTTCATGGAACCAGACACTTCTAACATTTGTATGATATGGCATTAACATATGAGTGCACAGGGGAACTAGTGTTTAATTCAAGACTGTAAGAATACTTTCAAATAGATGGTGCCCTATCGGATCAACAAGAAAATAAAGACGAAATTTAAAATTTTGCTGACTCAGCCCATTCACTCTCTTCACATTGAGAAAATGATTAGCCGGTTGTATTTCATGTTTATGAACTTATAATTTGGACATGATTACAGGTGCCTGTCTTCTATAGGTGCCCATATTACAAATTTCCACCCAGGCTCCTCCACTGACTTCTTGGTTGCAGCTGAACAGGGGCGCTAGTTTGAGTGGGCCAGGGTTCAAATACTGCATTTAATTACGAACTGCAGTTTCTGGCATGTAAGAGAAAAGGTACCAACTTCATGGGCTAGTGAAGATTAAAGAGATGCTCAGGTAAGTGCTCCTAACAAGTAGCTGTTATTTACGAGTTTAGTATGGAACTCCCCTTATGAACAGTTCATTTGCTTCACCTCTTTTCCTGTTTCAACATATCAAATGTGCTTCTGACAAATCCATACCCAAGGCGCAATAGCCTGATTATCTTGCCCCTTTTTCTAAGGCTTCCTCTTTCAGTCCACCGGTGGCAATTCCCCCTGCTTGTTTACATGTGCCAAGCAAGACCTGGAGGGACTGGGTTGAAGAGATGGAGCAGACTGGCTGAATGGGGGGCAGGGTCTGCCTGACCTTGTGATCGACAAGCAGGGAGATGGAAGTGTGTGGCAAAATAGGGAAGGAGACAGCGCTGTAGGCAAATGGGGTGTCCAAGGAATAGTGAAGATGAGGAAGCAGGAACCTAATTTAGATCCCAGGTCACTTAGAGACGATGTGCAAACAGAAGTCTGGTATATAGTCTTTCAAGCCATCCTTGGGGAAGGACAAACGCTGATTGACGACCCCAGCCCCACTCCTTCTGGGCCCCGGCTCCCCAGTGGCTCCTAGAGAACCCTCAATAGAGATTTGGCCTCCGAGCTCCTAGATGGGACCCGGAAGCGCACGACCTGGGACCCTAGTATTTTCCAGTTTTGTCTGTGGGAGGCCGGAGTCCATACAGCAGCGCGTTTTGAGCGAGTGAGTGTCGGGCTTCAGCGATCCCGGGCCCCACGGGAGAAGGGGTGGGTAGCCCGGCCGTCGCGATGGGAGACTCTCTGTGCGGCGGCGGAGTCGGGCTCAAGGGTGCGACGGCGCCCGGCGCCCTGGGTGAGGCACAGGACCCCGCTAGTGTTGGGGCCGCCCTGCCTTGGATTGCGGTCCGGGAGCGGCGCCCGCTTCCACGGCAGCCTCTCGAAGCTCTTAACCTGGCTGCTCCCCAACGGCCGCGCCCAGCCAGCCTCCAAGGGTAATAAGGCTTCTAATACCTTCTAGATTGGGAGCCTCTCGTGAGAAAGTGTTACCTACGCTTTCCCCCTTATCAGTGCCTTCTCCCTGACTTTCCTTAAATGATTGCCCTCTTTTGTGTGGTGTTCAGAAGACAGTTTTTAAAAAGATTTTTTATTTATTTATGCATACAAAAACTGGGACACAGGCCAGAGGTGTGGAGGGTGAGAGGATTCACCAGAGACAGAGTGGATAGCAGAACAGGCAGACTGACTGAAATACACTGCTGAGGGGAGCAGTGAGCACAACTGGAGAGGTCTGCTGCACCATCTCCCTGGCAGGGGATTGAACTCGTGCTGCAGTGACTGGGATAGTGCGGAGACTCAACCCCTGCACCACCTCGTTTGCCCCTCAGAAGACATTTTAAAAGAAGCCCTTGGCCTTGGAGCAGCTCCGGGGTTTGGACCACGTCATGGAGGAGTTGCCTGAGCAGATGTCCCGGGAGCCCGTGTCCCTCTCCCAACAGCAGGACAGCAAGGGCGAGGGGCTGACTTCGCTGGTTAATCTTCATCTATATTTTGTCCTTCAGCCGCGGCCCTGGATCAGATAGATACTTTAGTCTTACACTTAGAATTGTCTGGGTGCAAAACTACTTTTTTGTTTAGCCAAAACTCTAGTATATATAAAGCCTGTGATTAATGTTTCCTTTGACTGTTGACCAGCAGCAACACTGTCATAGCGCTGTCTTGAAGATCTGTCATTCCAGCATCTGTTAAACTTCTTGGCTCTTGGAGCAGCTCAGTAAATGCTGTGTAAATAAACAAATGAATGAACCTAATTAAGAGTGACCCATACCCCCAAATACCAGGAAAAGAGCAGATTCCTCCTGTCACCCTAGCCAAGCTCCCCCTCCCTTTTAAAAAAAGATTTATTTATTTATACATACAAGAACTGGAGTACAGGCCAGAGGTGTAGCGGGTGAAAGGATTCAGCAGAGACAGAGTAGGAACAGAGCAGACTGACCAAAATACACTGCTGAGGGGATCAGTGGCGAGTCAGGAGAAGTCTGCTGCACCATGTGGGAAGCTCCCTTGCTGGGGATCGAACTCGTGCTGCAGTGGCTGCAGATAGCTTCACAGGTTGCATCTTAACCCCTTGTGCCACCAGGAAGGCCCCGTTATCATTAGGGAAGATATATTTTCCACTAAAAGTCAGAACTGCAAGAGAGTATCTTGCCTGTGAAATACAATAGACAAGTCAGCCACCTGCTGATGGAGAATGAGGTTAAACTAGAAATATCCACATTTTAATTTCATTGCCATCTCATTATTATCTGGTATGTTAAAAAAATGGACTTGAATAATCTAATTGGGGACAAAGGTTTAGATAATCTCATAAATGACTTTGAGATGGCCTTTGTTGGGACGGGGGTTCCTTCATTCATTTGGCCTTCTAATTATGTGTTCAGGCTAATTTTTAACTCAACAAGTATTTGTAAAGTAGTTGTTATGAGGTGCTGAGATTAAGTTGAAAGAAAACCTCCCACCCACCAATAGGCTTAGAGTTAAGTTGCAATAGTTGACTAAGAGAGACTCTGGGACAATTAACAATGTAAGAAGAGTCCTGTGAACTGGACAGTGGCCCAGGAAGCCTTGGAAAGATGTATGAATTTGGCCTTGAAAACTTTAGAGGAAGAAAGGAATCAGATTTTATTTTTTTTTTAAGATTTATTTATTTATGCATGCAAGAGCTGTAGTACAGGCCAGAGGTATGAGGGGTGAGAGGATTCACCAGAGACAGAGTGGGGAACAGAACAGGCAGATTGACCGAAGTACACTGCTGCGCCATGTGTGTTGCTCCCTGGCGGACCAGAGGAACGAATTCATGCTGCAGTGGCTGAGGACAGCTTCATAGGTTGTGTCTTAACCCCCTGCGCCACCAGGGAGGCCTGAAAGGAATCAGATTTTAGATGAGAGGCATAGGCCCTTACCACAGGCTCCCTGCTAGTCTTTACAAGAAGTGGCCATATTGCCTTCCTAAAATATTCATTCATGTTAGTTCAGTGTGTCCACTGAATTTAGTCTGTACTTCTTAGTATGTCAGAATGGGGGAGCAGAGTGGCCACACTTGGGCATGGGGTATCCAATAAGTGCATGTTCATTTTTGTGAAGGGAATATTTGATGGCTGGTGGCTGGGGTGGCATGGAGTGGATGGGACCAAAGTGAGCTTTGCTGGAAAGGTGGGTTAGCTCCTTGGCTGGGGATCGAATTCAGGCCATAGCACTGATAGCGCTGAGACTTAACCCCTAGGCTACATGGGAAGCCCTTATGCATTTTTAAAGTCTACTGAAGAGGTCTATACACTGTAAAGTTTATTGGAACAAAGAAATCGACATTTTCAGAGCCTCACTGAGGGGTTAACATTTCTGCAGACTGGGCCTCCACGGTGGCGCAGCTGGTTGAGCACTGTGCTGTGAAGCTGTCCGCAGCCTCTGTAGCACCGGTCCGATTCACAGCTGGCCAGTGAGAATCCCACATGGTGCAGCAGACCTCTCCTGTTGTGCCCTCTGCTCCCCTCAGCAGTGTATTTCGGTTGTCTGCCTGTTCTGCTCCCCACTCTGTCTCTGGTGAATCCTCTCACCCTCCCACGCCTCTGGCCTGTACCCCAGTTCTTGTATAAATAAATCTTTAAAAAAAAAACACATTTCTGCAGACCTCATCTCAGGCTGTGGAGATTTAGTGAAGATTCCTCTTTGTTCACACTCACTTTTCCCTTGCACAGGTGATGCTGACTTTAGAGGACAGGACATAAGAGTTCACCTGGGCCATAGCCCCCGCCTTGAACTCCCTGGGCTACTTGTTCATATTGCTGCTCTCCATCTTTCCCTTCTGGGTGCAACTTGAGCACAATGGGTCCGAGGAATATTTTTCCGTGGCCTGTTTGCGAACTGCTTCCATGTCAAATGTTGGAAGCTTCAGCCTCTATCCAGTAAGGAGGGATGGAGGTGGGGACAGAGGACTGCTTGGGGGCAGAGATGACAGGGCACATTCTGTAAGGGCATATTCACTGAGTCTTCACTCACCTGCAGTGAAAGGAAAGTAGGTGGCTGAAAGGGGGCCAATGTCATGTTGACCACCAGAGTCAGGAGCAAGTGTGTCAGCATCAAAGTTTATTTCTAGGGTGGGAGGGGATCCTGCACTAGCCTGTAGGGCTTAGCCACCTCTCAGGGCTGTCATGAGCTCATACAAACAGCACCTTTTGGGTAGAGCGTAGGCATCCTCCTGACCTTCCAAAATTCCTTGCAAAACATGGCCTAGAGGGTCTTCACAACCCTCCATGCTCATATTTATGCACATTTCCTCAAAATTGTGGCTGGCAGTCCTGAGTACATTATCAGCAAAGTTGCCACCTCAACTGCCTGCATTAAAGAGGTGACCCCAGGAGACTTCGGGCCTATCTCTGGTAGTAGGAGAGGAAAAGTCACTTGGGGGAAGATGGGTCAGACCATCCATGTAAGCTCTTTGACCCAGTGTCCCTCAGACTTGGTACTACTGACCTTTTGGGCTGGATAATTTCCATTGTGGGGGCTCTCCTGTTTCTTGCAGGAAAGTTAATAGCACCTCAGCTCTCTTCTGCCCATTAGATGCCAGCTGCACCACTACCTCCTTAGTTGTGCCAACCAAAATTATCTCCTGGCACTGCCAAATATCCTCTTTGTTAAGGGGTGGGGGGCACAACGGTCCCCACTGGAGGACCACTTGTTTAACCCAACGGTAGATTCTAAAATACCTAGGCCTTCCACATCTGTCTCTTTGTCCCACCCCCAGCTGTCCATCCCTTCACGCTGAGGAGGGAATTCAAACTCATTTTAACATGAGTTGGAGTCATGCTAACAGTAATCATGCCTGTTACCAAGATTCTGGCTCTGCTATTCTGGAGTCTATTTGTTTCATTCTGTTAATAACAGTGGGATAATTAAATAGGAGTGTGTGGGTTGCCTGCAGCAGTTGGAACATATTGACCTCGCAAAATTCTGCTTTTCTACTGGCAACTTAGTGTAACCAGTTCAGATGTGATTCTTCACTTTACCATGTGCAACAAATTTTATCACATTTAAAGTTTTTTAAGGGCAACTTACATAGAGGGGTCCTTGCAGCCTTGAACTGTGGGCAGGACAACACACCTCCCACCCTGTAGTTTGAGCTACTCTAATGTGGCAGTGTTACCCAATTCCCCACGTTGTGTCCATCGTACAGTTAAGACCAAATCACTGAAACACTGGTTCTTGGAACAGAGAAAGTTTATGTGAGTAGACACCTACCGAAAAGACAGGAGAAAAGTTCTCAAATCACTCCTCTTGTGGTCAGCAATGTTGCACTTTATGTGGGGGCTGGGGTTGAAAACAATGGATTTCAATTCTATTGCCTGAGGAGTGGGGTAGGGGCAAAGAAATGTGGACTTGGCTGAAGTTCATTTGGCTAGGCCTTACAAGGAAAATTCACCTGGCCTTGGAGCACAGCTTAAGGTTAGTCTAAAAGCCTCCAGGCTTTGATGTGTGAGTAAAAGCAAGTCTCAGGGAAAGATACGTTTTTTCTTTCTCTTGTGCTGTTCTGGTCTGAAGGCAATTTAACCATTTGGCCTTGGTTTCGGGCATGCATCAATTCCCCGCCACGCACTGCGCTGGTCCTGCTCCCTCTGCTGGGGGCTCTCTTACCTACCTTTTGGGTCCACCTTCAAATCTGAGTTCAGGTGCCCGTTCCTCCACCCCTCCCACACCGGCTGCAGGCCCCGCGTTCTTAGGTGAGTTCCTAATGCTGGTGCTCCTCTCCGAAGCCCTTGGTCCCTACGCCGTGCACGGGGCCCCACGGGGACTGGAATAAACACATGTTGATTGACCCACTGGGCTCCACAGCCCCTTGAGCGACGCACTGGGTCTGGAAGAGCCTTCCCACAGGGGAGAGCAGGAAGGGAGGTGGAAGTTGCCACCGGCCGAGCGGCCTAAGGGGAACAGCTGGCGGCGGAAGAGCTCCTCGCGGCAGCCTGCTCGTTTGAGTCGGCCTGGACAAGCGACCATAGAGACGTACTGACCTCCAAGCGTCCTAGAGAGGAAACGGAAACGTCCTTTTCTGGCGCACCTGTCTGACAGCGTCTGCAACCCATTTCCGGCCAGTCGAGGGCACGGCAGTTCGGCGCGGGTCGGAGAGCCGGGTCTGGGCTGCGGCAGGCTGCTGGCGGGGTGGACCGGGGCCCGGAGCTGGGCTGTGGGGCCGCTGCGGGTCTGGGCGGCGTCAGAGCTGGACGTGCGGGCGGCGTGTCTCCCCGGAGCTGCCTCCCGCTGCGCCGAGGCCCTCGGGGTCGGGACGTGGGGCCACGCAGCGGTAGGCTCAGGTAGGAGCGAGGCTGATCCCGCTCGGCCAGGCTTGGCTTAAAGCTGGGTGTCCACCCACCTGAGACCTTGAATTGCAGCAGAACCCTCTGGAAAGTGAAAGTAGTCTTTTTAGAGCGAGACGTACAACACTCATTTAAAGAATAGCCTAATTGTCAAGAGCCAGCATTAAAAGATTGAATGAGGACCTCATTCAGGGAATCCGGTAGACGGGGACGTATCCCACTACAGTGCGATGGATTCAGTAACGCAGGCAATTAATGCAATAGTTGGAAAGTTTTGAAGGCAAAATCTCCGTTGATGCGGCAGAGAAAATGAGTCGATGGAAAATGTAAAATAGGTTTAGGAAGGGTAGATAAATACACAAATACCGGTAGAACATTAAGCAGCATTTTTGGGCTTCCCTCATTCTCTGTTCGATTTAGGGTGATCCCTCTCTAAAACCCAAGTCCCTGCCTGTCTTTGGACTTCAGGTCTGTCTGTTACAGGACAGGGAGAGGGGTTTTATATCGGGGCTGCTCCGTAACATGTCCTCCCAGTCTAAGTTTCTTCACCCCAGCAATTAAATAGTACTCATCCTCCAGTCTAGTACTTGCCTTTTCTTTCTCATCAGTACTTGAACCTCATTAATCTTTCTTTCTCCCTTTGATTTCCCATTTTTCTCATCTACACCACATTTTTCAGGAGGTAGATCGTGGCCAGCATTTAACTGCTTATATCTTCGGTCTCCATGTGAAAAGTAGGGGGAGTAGTACTCACGGAAATAATTGTAAGTTTTAAATGGAAGTGTTTATCTGCTTTCTAAATGGTCAAACCTTTGCCAGTTACAAAGTCTTCAATCTATTATGATAATAGTTGCTCTGTTTTCTTTAGGTTGAATACATCCTCACATCCAAGCCAGCAAGTCTATTGGTTTTACCTACCAAAAAGAAAAAGAAAAAAAGTCTTGACTTGGCTACTTTGCCACTACCCTTATTTAAGCCCCTATCATCTCCTGCTTGGACCCCTGTAAGTGCTACTTGCCTTCTTATCCCCTCTAATCTAGTCTCTATTGTTAATCAACAGGCAGAATTAACCTTTGCAAAATATGTAGCTTCTTACTGAAATAAATAAGAGTAATGTTCATAATTGGTTTCTGAATAATTTGTTTTTGCCTACTTCTGCCTCCTCTTGTGCAACCATTTCCCTCCCTCCCTCTACTGAAGCTGCTCTGTGCTTTGGCTTTGACAGGCTTGCAGAGTAATTTCTAGCTTTAAAACTTTTGCTTGGAATGCGCTTTGAATGTTTGGCTGTTTCTCATCCTTTGGGTCTTAGCTCTTCAGAAAAATCTTTAAGTAGATCATCCCATATTAATACCCTACTTGTTAACTTACTGGAATTTTTCTCTATTTATAATTTTGTTTGCTTACATTTGATTTTTTCTGTCTTCTGTGCTAGTATATGAGTATGAAATAGTAAGGGCCTTGCTTATCTTGTTACCTATTTCTTGTTTCTGTGGGCTTGGCATATATGTATGTATTCAATGTATATTTCCTTTAGTGTTAGAAGGGTGAGCTCTTGTGATCGACCTAATTATAACCCATCTTACATTATTTTCTGACGATAGGATTAGCTCCCTCATGAGATCGTATGTTATTTGTGGGTGGAAGCTATATATTTTCAATTTCCCCTCCGCACATAATAAGTGGTGCGCATATATTTATTGAGTTGAATTGACATGCTTTTCAGAATGTATGTGCATACAAGAGCTGGGGTACAGGCCAGAGATGCAGGGGGTAAGAGGATCCAGAGACAGAGTGGGGAACAGAACAGGCAGATTGACTGAAATACACTGCTGAGGGGAGCAGTGGGCGAGATAGGAGAGGTCTGCCTCGCCATGTGGGTTTCTCCCTGGCTGGCCCCAGGATCAAACTTGTGCTGCAGAGGCTGCTGATTGCTTCATAGTGCAATGCTTAACCCCTTGCGCCACCAGGGAGGCCCTATGTTCAGTTTTTTAAAGGTACCTTATTACTATGTGCTCCAGCAAACTTTTCATTGCTACAGAGATAGAACTGGGATGGACTGACTCTTTTTTTTTTTTGTCTCATTTGTGCTGCCATCATTGTCTGTCTTATCTTCCCAACAGATCTTCAGTCTTCTGTGAGGGAACTTGAAGATGCTTAAAGAGCGTCCAGGGATGGCAGAAGATCCTCAACAGCAGTTGGGTGTTCCTGTGGTAAAACTGGAGAAAGAGTTGCCCTGGGGCAAGGGAAGGGAGGACCATAGCCCTGAGTCTTTTCGTCTGAGGTTTCGGCAGTTCCGCTACCAAGAGGCAGCTGGTCCACATGAAGCCCTCAGGGAACTCCAGGAGCTCTGTCGCCAATGGCTGAGGCCTGAGCTGCACACTAAGGAGCAGATCCTGGAGCTGCTGGTCCTGGAGCAGTTCCTGACCATCCTACCCCGGGAGTTCTATGCTTGGATTCGAGAGCATGGCCTGGAAAGTGGCAAGGCCCTGGTCGCCATGGTGGAGGACTTCACAGAGAGAGCATTGGAGGCCAAGGCGGTGGGTGAGAAGGGGGTATTGGGGTCTTATTTTGTTGGTGTGGGAAGGGAAGATTTAACAAATTGGAAGATTTAAGGAAGCAGTAGATGTGGCGTAGAATCTCCTTCCTCTGCTCCCAGACTCCTTGAGGTAATTTTTGAAGGGCAGTGGCATATTCAGCAAGAAAAGCCATTCCCAGGGAAGATGCAAAATCTGTGGAAGGGCCTTTAGCTTCTCTTTGGTCATCAGCGCAGAGACCTGTCATGTTTCTGTGAACCTGCCAAGGAGAGCAGATGTAATCGACTTCAAGGTCCCCAGTAGACTCGTTCTTTGGGCAGAAATGTGTGGAAATGCAGGGAATTCCACTTGGTGAATATTCTTACTTGGAAGAGCTGTCCGTGACAGTGCTGTTTCCACATCTGCATGTCAGCTCCTATGCTCCAGTGATTCTGTGGTATTGTTCTGGTCACACCAAGTAACTGTGTCTCAGCTGCTTCCTGGGGACTCTGCCCATATCTCTGCTGCTCCCTGCTGGATGTTGGCTGGAGATTGAGAGTGCATCACCAAATGTTACTGTTTTGCTTGCAAATAACAATCATTCTTCAGTTTTTTTCCCCACTGCAGTTACCCTGACTTCTTGTATAATCCCAGGAGAGTTGTTTTTGTTTTTTTTTAAACTTCCAACTCAAGAATTAAGAAGTGGGTCAGGAATTGCCTTGTTTTTGTGAATAAGTTGCATTGTGAGTCCTTTTGACTTTTCTTCCTATTTTTAGGGCGTGTTTTTCTCTC
This sequence comes from Talpa europaea, assembly GCF_964194135.1. NCBI lineage: Eukaryota > Metazoa > Chordata > Mammalia > Eulipotyphla > Talpidae > Talpa > Talpa europaea. The sequence goes on along the minus strand of NC_140079.1, from coordinate 81,380,131 downwards.
CGCTACTTCACTGCATTTTGTGTTTTTTATTTCAGCTTCTGTAACTGGGGATTTTTTTTCTAGCAGTGAGTGTTTTAGAGCAAAATCTCAACAAAATAATATTTAGATGCTCTGATATTCATTTTACAATTGATCAGTATTGAGGCAGACAGAATGGAGCCCTTGTAAAAGGCATGGACACATAGAAGTTGCTGAGAACCTGATAAAGTGAGCTTAACTTCCTTTTTACCTTCTCACTGATAGCCTGGGAAGAACTGAGCCAGCTTTTTCATCCTCTGTCTTGTAGCTGGAATGGTTCTTTTCTTGGCTTTCTTTTTAGGATTTAATTTCCTTTATAACAGCCTTCCCCAGGCCATATTCTAATAGGTGTTGGGGACTGTTCATAGGTTCCATGCCACATGCAGGGCGACCAGGAGGAAGTAACACTTTGCAGAACCCCTTGGGAACCAAGTGGCCATCTGGGGCCAGTGGAGGTCAAGCCTGAATGGGGGATGCCTCACGGAGAAGGAGTTCAAGGCCTAGACCAAGGCACTGAGGAGCAACTCAGTCAAGACCCTGGAGATGGGACACAGGCCTTCCCGGAGCAGGGTAAGCTGCAGCAGTACCCAAGCAAGAATCTAGGAAATGATGCATTTTGCCTTCCCCCTCCACTTCCTTTTACAAAATCAGCAATTGATAGCTAAGTTACCTCCAAGGTGTAATTCTGAATTTTCCTGGCTACTTCCTTGACCTCAGTAGGAAACAGATGAAGTGACATTGTTTTCTGTAGCTTGACTTCCTGATTTCTGCAGGGAAGATCATGTTCTCATATCTTCTTTTCTCCTTTCCCTTAAATCCCTTTCAGAAATCTCTAAGCTATATGTAATTGATGTATAGGGATATTTTTTAAGGGGTCAGACAAACCATATCCCTAAAAATCATCTGTGACTATTGTGTTACTGAATCTCAAAAGGGATTATGCCCATAGTGTGACTAGGGGCTTGCATAACCTTGAAGGGACAAGGCATATTGGGTTGAGGCCATCTTCCCAGCTGAGAACAGGTTAGGATGTACCTGTGCCCCTGTCTGTCTGGAGTCTTCTTACCACTCTTGGGCTTCTGTTCAGGCAGTGGACATCTCTGAACGTGCTAACTGTACAACAGCACTAATCCTTCTCATGCTTTATTCCCCTGCTCAGCTCTGCCTATTCTTCAAGCTGGTCCTGGACTCCCTGCAGTGAACACCAGAGACCAAGAGATGGCAGCTGGGTTCCTCACAACTGGATCCCAGGTGAGCTGTGCTTCTGCCCTTCTGTGAATCATAACATTGTTTGAATGAGAGTCACTCTCCCATGGATTTCTCTGCACAACAGAGTGCCATCCCCAAAGTTAAATCACTTTATTTTTCTTATTCTGTGAACATGACAGCTTTGTTTTCTTCACTTTACCATTCCATTGTTAATTTGAATTGAGCCTTATGCCTTTGGGTTTAGGTGTAAGGCTCAATCCGGTCAGTTGTATTAGTCTTGAAATTTTTTTTAAATTGACTCAGTGTTATAATTGTGAGGAGGAAGACGTTTCTGATAGAAACCCTGTAGGTGTGAACTAGGCTGTGGTGGTTGGCCAGTACTTCTATGACTCCTCCTGCTCTTCTTCCTTTGTACCTCCTCTTCCTGCCATATCAGCAGGAATATAGCCGGCTCAAGTGGGGGTTCCGGGGGTTGCTGAGCAGATTGGTTTCTCTGGCCCCTGCTCTGACCACACCAGGAGTTTTGGTCTTGTTAGTACTTCCTAGCCTGCCATAAACAGTACAACTAAAGCCTTGAAGGGGCTCTCTTGCCATATCATGGGATGCTGAGTGTTACTAGGGAGATGTGAATTTCCAGTGCGTCAACCTTTTGGAAAGCAATCCTTATAGAAGGAAAGCTGTCACTTGGCAGAAACAAGAAGTGAGTCAGGTCTGATCTAGTTTAAACAGTAATTGGACAAAATTTGATGCCTGTGTCACTTCCTTTTCCTGTTTTCCAAGGGTGCCGTTTAAAGAAGATACAGAATGACAGCAGCATTTTTTTTTTCAGTATTTCTTTGAATTTTTAATTTTGTATTTATTTATTTATTTTTATTTTATATTTATTTATTTATTTTAAATTTTATTTTTATATTCCCCATACAATTGCAACCCCCTTATTTTTTGACTCCAATCCCTTCGTTCCTCCCCCCCTCCCCTGCCCCCAGTGTGTCTCTGGTTCATAGTTGTTTGTTGATTTTGATTTTTTCCTTTTTATAGTTACTCTTTTTCCTGGTCCCTTATTTAGGTTTTCTAGATTCCTGCTATGAGCGAGACCATCGAGTATTTTTCTTTTTCTTTCTGGCTTATTTCACTGAGCATGATCCCTTCCAGCTCCATCCATGTTGCTGCAAATTGCATGTGTTTATCTTTTTTGATTGGACAGTAGCATTTTTAAATTGGTCAGATCCTCCCACTGCTGCAATAGTTCTTTATGGTGTGGTGAATGACAAAGCCTGTATTTTTTTTTTTTTTTTTTTAACAAAGCCTGTATTTTAATGGGGCATCATTCTTACGACAGGGATTGCTTGAATGTTTCCTGGTCTCTGAGAGAAAATTCTAGATTGGGGGATAGACAGCAGCTCCAGGCTCTAATGAGCTTGAGGATTGAGCAGAGGTTATTGAAAAGTGGAAATTGGATTCTGTGGTTTTAGCTACAAGCTAAGTGCCAGCAGCAGAGACTCAAACTTGCAAAGACTCAAACAAATCTGTTACGTGTCATTAAATTTTCAAGAGCTAGGCACCTCTGTGCCTAAGACCAAGGGCCTGGGGACTCCAATTCCTCTGTCTTGTTGTTCTGTTCTTCCCTGTTGTTCTCTAAGTTCTCTCCTGCCTTTAGACTATTTCTGCTATAAAGAAATAACTTCTGTTGTTTCAGGCATTGGGACCGTTTAAAGATATGGCCTTGGCCTTCCCCGAGGAGGAGTGGAGACATGTGACCCCAACCCAGATAGACTGCTTTGGGGAATATGTGGAAGCACAGGACTGTGGGATCGCACATCCAGGTAAGACTGTTTCCATCCCACAGGTAAGAAATGGAGGAGTTTTGAAAGCTATAGGTCAGGACACTTGCCCTTGTCCCACATTTCAGAAGTTGGTGCTATTGACAAAGACAGTGGTTTCGTGCAGATGAGTAAATGGGTCTAAGGAAAGGTCATGGTCTGAGGGGTGTAAGCATCTGTCTAGTGCGTTCTTTTTTTTTTTTTTAAAGATTTTTTTTAATTTATGCAAGAGCTGGGGTACAGGCCAGATGCGCAGGAGGATGAGAGGATTCACCAGAGACAGAGCGGGGAACAGAACAGGCAGACTGACGAAATACACTGCTGAGGGGAGCAGCGGGCGAGACAGGAGAGGTCTGCCACGCCATGTGGGATTCTCACCTGCCGGCCGGGATCAAACCCGCACTGCAGAGGCTGTGGACAGCTTCACAGTGCGGCACTCAACTGCCTGCACCACCAGGGAGACCCATGTCTAGTGCATTCTTCATCAAGAGAGGGAGAGGACAGTGGCTGAGAAAACACGAGGTAGCTATTCCGGCTCTGATGAGACAGGTCATTTGTTAGGACTACCCAGGTACCTGGTCTGTCCATGATGGAAGCATGCTGAGCACTTGAGAGCCTGAGAAAAACAGCAAAAGCTGAGCTCTCTGGGTCATTTGCTTAGCAGGTGTTTATTAAGTGCCCCCTGTGTACAGGTCCCAAGTTGGTATCTTTGTGTAAAAGCAGAGCTAAAGAACGTGAAATCTCGGCATGCAGTGTGGGTACAGGTGGCACAAGGTCGCTGCGGTAGGGTTGTAGAAGTAGGAGGGATGGGTGTGGGCCTGTAAGAACAAGCAGAGCATCACCTGCATGTCTCAAGTGGTATCTGGGCTTCAGCTAGGCTTGGAGCTGCAGGACACTCTGAAAGGACACTGCTGTGAAAGGCATTCACAGAAAGAGCAGCAGCAGCGAGAGAAACTGGGAGGGGAGTGTGAAGGGAAGTGTAGGGTGAGGGCCCAGCTGGGAAAGCCAGCAGGGTGCACTACAGGCACCTAGGAACTAGCCAAATGAAGAGCAGTGTGGGAAGTCTCTGGGCTGAATGGGGAGAATAACTGGGAGAGTAGAAGAAACGTGGCTGGGAAGGCCCCTCTCCTACGTTCCTGCATGTCCCTTCTCATCACGCTGTAAGCTGTGTACCGACCACTCATAAGTCCTGACTCACCTGGCCTTTTTTCATCTTGAAATATGTTGAGAGAGGTGTGAGAGTGTCATGCTTCCTACAGAGAACCCATCATGACTTCACCACTTCCTTGTGTCCCTAGGCATCTCACCTGACCTTTTTAGGACTCAGTTTCCTTCGTTGTAAAATGGGGATATATACAAACCACCATCTCATGACGTGAGGATTAAATGAGATAATGAATCTAAACATTTGATAAATATGGCAGTTCTAGATACTTTTTATTATTTATGTAAATGTTAAGCATTTCTTTTCAGTCAGTCAGCACATTCATTCACATTTCCCTTAGCTCCATTCCCTTGTACTTGCAGTTCTTGCATTGACAGCTGTATGGGATTGAGCCTGAGACAGTAAATACAGGTTCCATTACGTGTAATATCTAGCTCATATTCACGTTTTCCCAGTGTCCAGGTATGCATTGCAATTAGTTTTAATTTTATTGGTCATACCAGCTCAAAACTGGAAACTACCCAAATGAATATCAGTAATATATTACAGTGTTGTTCTGTACACCGGTGAAAAAGAATGTAGTGTAACTACAGCTATGCACAATTGGGTGAATCTTGAGCAGAAGAGGCCAGAGGCGGTGTATGAATCAGTCACATCATGCTCAAGAGCAGGAAGAGATATTTTATGGTGCTAAAAGTCTGGGTAGCATGTTACCCTGGGACAGGATATTTGTCACTGGAAGGGGTGGGAGAGGGATTTCTGGAGACTGGTAACGTTCCTTGAACTGGATGCAGCTTACATGACTGTTCATTATGAAAATTCTTTGAACTCTACATTTGTGTCTTGTACACTTTAACCTTTATGAAAGTTTACGGAAAAACACATGAGAAGTGATTACTGTACCCTTCAAATTTTATCAAGTCAGGAGGCATGTAATATATCTGTTCTCTTCTTATCTTAAAATGACCTTGACTGAAAGGCTGTGTTGTTCTTTTAAGCACATTTGTCAGTTCCCTCTTGGCTCTTTCTATTCCCTCTTATCTTTTCTCCTCCTTTTCTTATTCTTTCACAACAATTGTTCTGTTAATTTAGAGAGAGTGTGAGAGTGGTTATAGAAGAGCTTCTGGAAGGACTAAGTTATTTCAGTGCCATTGTAGAGGCTGAATGGTGCAAGTATGTCAGTGACAGTCTGGCTTTCATCCACAGTCATTAAGCTTTATCCGTGAGTCATTTCCCATTCCAGGCTCCCAGGAGCCCCAGATTAAGAAATAAATTTAGGTGGAGGGAGCAACCTGAGCAGAGACAGCAGTTGAGCAAGTGGGTGGAGGATCCAGAGAACTGCAGATATTTCACCAATGCTGGAATAGGTTATAATCATTAGCAAAGAGGAAGCATCTCAATGAATGTAGAGGAGCATTTACAACAAGGTCTCCTGAGGCGGATGATTTGCAGAATTAACAATGCTAGTGAATGCATGTGTCCTAAGAGACCTGGGGCAAGAGTCATCAGGGTGTGAGTTGGGGCCTAAAGGAAATAAAAGTCTGAATTAATACAAAGTTTAAGAGGGCATTACAGTTGGTAGGCTGTTCTGTAAAAAGGCATGGAGATGGTTGAAGACAAATGCCATAAACTAGTTGGCTTGAGCAAGAAGATTGATTTCTTACTACCCAGAAAACTGAGAAGCTCAAGGTGCCAGCGGAGTTGGTGAGGGTCTCTTCAGGTGGCCACCCCTTTGCCCTGTCCTCTCATGGGTGCTGGTGTTGGAGAGTAGTTGTGTCTCTCTTCCTCCTCTAAGGACATTATCCCATCATGAAGGATCATACTCACGTGACCTGTGGGTGCGTGCAGAGAGAACTCTGGCTGCTTCCTCTTATGAGGACATTAAATCCATCATGAGGATCCACCCTCAAGACTGGGCCTAATTACTTACCTGCCTCCTAATGGCATCACAAATGGGACTTAGAGCTGCAGCCTCTGAATTTGGGAGGAACACATACATTCTGTACATAACAGAGATGGAAAGAAGTAAAGGAAAGCCTGATTTTAGAGCCAGTGAAAGCACAGTGTATTGAGCTTGTTGGTTAAAGGGAAGAAGGAGGAGTTGTTGGTGGGATATCCTTAGAAGACAAGTTCTAACCAGGTACTTTTTCTCTCAGAGCTACTTCAGAATCAGTCTATATCTCCTTTGTCCTATAGGAATTGGGAACAAGGAAAAGGAGGCAAAAACCCAGCCGGCAGATCTCAAAGGGGCGCTTGTTCAAATGACATCAGAGAGATTTGGGGAAGGTGCCCTCCAGAGCCCTGCACTGGGAAGAACCTGTGAGCCGGAGCCGGGTGGCTCTGTGGGAAACACGCCAGGGCTGCCTCCTCCACAGCAGGGTGTCATACCCTTGCCTGATGACCTCAAGACCCATGGCTCCTTCTGGAAGCCTTTTCAGTGCCCTGAGTGCGGAAAAGGCTTCAGTAGGAGCTCAAATCTCGTCAGACACCAGCGAACCCATGAAGAGGAGAAATCCTACGGCTGCGTCGAGTGTGGGAAAGGGTTCACTTTGCGAGAGTACCTTATGAAGCACCAGAGAACCCACCTGGGAAAGAGACCCTATGTGTGCAGCGAGTGCTGGAAGACCTTCAGTCAGCGGCACCACCTTGAGGTGCACCAGAGGAGTCATACTGGGGAGAAGCCCTACAAGTGCGCTGATTGCTGGAAAAGCTTCAGCCGAAGACAGCACCTGCAGGTGCACCGGAGGACGCACACCGGGGAGAAGCCCTACACCTGCGAGTGCGGCAAGAGCTTCAGCAGGAATGCCAACCTGGCTGTGCATAGGCGGGCACACACAGGGGAGAAGCCTTATGGTTGCCAGGTGTGCGGGAAACGGTTCAGTAAAGGGGAGCGGCTGGTCAGACACCAGAGGATTCACACTGGGGAGAAGCCTTACCACTGCCCAGCTTGTGGGAGGAGCTTCAACCAGAGGTCCATCCTCAATCGGCACCAGAAAACTCAGCATCGCCAGGAGGCCCCAGTGCAGTAAGGGTGCTCTGTGGAAACACCTGTTTTTACTAATAGAAGGTGCTGGAGGAGGGGGGACCATCAAGTAGAGGGAGAGCTCAAGGGAGATGTCATTCATCTGGATTCCCTGAGGGCTTTGGGGCCTGGGGAAGTTGAGGCATGAAGAGGTACAGAAAGGCACCCTAATCTACTGCCATTCATTCTCAAACAGGAGAAGAGCAAGACCTGGCTGAGTTTCTGGAGAGCTCAGCTTCCTCTCTCTCTTACCCAAGTGGTGCTGACAGTTTCTCTTACCATCTTTTGGGGGAAAGATACCCTGTTTCAGTTCAGGTCAAGGTATTTCTCCTTCAGTGGCATGTTCATACCCACCTCCAGAGTCTGATAGTCAAGGCCAAATTTTGTTCCATGTTGGCAGTTTGGACCTCATTTTCCCAAGGGCTGTTCTGGAGGGCTGTTAACTCTCACTAACCCCCACTTCCAGTTGACAAGTGTTGAACACCTGGAAGTGCCATGAGTGAGATGGCTGAGACCTCATTCCCTCAGGGCCTGGGAATTAGCACAGAACCTGCACAGAACCGTTGATAACCATCTGTTCTCAGTTACGTTTGTGGTAAGTGCTGTGCAGGGGAATGTTCTTGTGCTCAGTTGTTGCCCTGCCTGCTTGGGTGCTGGATCAGCTCCTTTCTCAATTGGTTGGGATCTTTCGGGCAGCCTTGTTCTATTTGTAGCCCTCCTTTTTCTCTGTAATGTTTACCCTCATCTGTAAAGTTTCCCCATTCCATTTTTCTCTGTACCATAACAACTGTTTAGACCTCTGTTAGGAAATTAATATTTTGCTATTGATCACTGAATAAACGAGAGTATTTTAAAAAATATTCAATTCTGTATAAAGTTTAATTCAACGAGTCTGAAAGATGAACTAATATTAATACCCTATGTTGATGGCACTTTACAGTATTATGCTTTTCTCTGTTTTCTCACTTGATTCATCCCACAAATATTTAAAAGACCCAGGCATGTGTCATGTGCTCTTCCAGACCCTCTCGCTGCATCTCTGAATAAGATAGAGGGGAAGTTTCTGCCATTCTGGAGTTTCCATTTCATTGAATGTATTTGCTCTTCAGAACCACCTGAGATGGAACTGTGGATGCTTCCATGAGCCCTCTGGACCTGGAATCTGAGCCTTGTCCTTGCTCCTGTCAACTTTCTGCCCTAAAAGGCATTTGCCACCTACCTCTTGTTATTGAATAGTGTCTGTCCTCCGTGCTCGAGATCCCTGTTATCTGAGAGGGGGTGGGGTCCTAGATGTTAGCCGGAGATGATGCGCTAGGAGCATCCTATTTTGCATGCGTGTCCATTCAGAAAAAATAACCACGTTTGTAGGCATTTTAAATACATTTCTCTAAAAATGAGAAGATACAATATTTGTAACTGTGTTCAAGCTTATATTACTTTACCGTTACTAAAAGGTTTCTTTTCTGTTTAAAATTTTGGAAACTGCTTAACTAGAATGGACTTTACTGCAGTGTTGCCTTTGAATGTTAGCTGCTGAGTAGCTTGTCTTTTGTGGACAGTATTATAATTGCAAGATGTGATTGTCTTGTGGCGCCTCTTAATACTGCTTTAGTGGGATTTTTGTTTCCATTTTCCTGTGTAAATAACATAAATGGTAATGATTCTAACCGGAGAGTTGCATTCCTTAGTCAACTTTGAAACACAATTTATCACCCAATTCTTGGCAGAAAACAAAGGTGTTTAATTTTGAATTAGCAAATGACCTCCTGGTCCTCATGCCCCCTCAGCTGTCCCTACAAGGCTGCACTAACCAGGGCTGCACCTTCTCAGTCATGTGAAATTCTGATGCAAATCAGTTCTTTTTTTCCTATGCTTCCCAGACCAGCCAGGAAAGTCCTAGAACCTCCTGATAGCCAAACCTAGTGGGAAGCTTTTCTTTGGCTTCTACTTTCTGGTCTGTAGGATGCAGAGGCTGCCTTGGCCAGAGTTCGCCCTTCTCTGGGAGTTCCAGGGCAAGGCAGGGAGCATGGGACCACTAAGGGACGGGAGTCTCTCATTGGTAGTTCTTTTGTTTACCTGAATTTAATTCTCTTTGATCATTTGCTTACCAAAACAGGACTCATTTTGCAGCTGGTTGGAATCTCTTTAGATGAAGTTTCAGTAGCAGCCAGACCTTTTTTTTTTTTTTTTCAAGATTTATTTATTTATTTATACAAGCACTGGGTACAGTCAGAAGCGCAGGAGGGTGAGAGAATTCACCAGAGCCAGAGCAGGGAGCAGAGCAGGCAGAAGGACCGAAGTACACTGCTGAGGGGAGCAGCGGGCGGCAGGAGAGGTCTGCGCGCCATGTGGGACCCTCCTCCAGTGGCCGGGGAGCAGCTGGGAATCGAACCAGCACTGCAGAGGCTGTGGGCAGCCTTGCAACCCAGTGTTCAACCTCTGCGCCACCTGGGAGGCCCTCCTTTTTTTTTTTTTTTTTTTTAAAGATTTTATTTATTTATACAAGAACCGGGGTATAGGTCAGAGGCGCGGGAGGGTGAGAGAATTCACCAGAGACACAGCGACGAGGAACAGAACAGGCAGACTAACGAAATACACTACTGAGGGGAGCAGCGGGCGAGGCAGGAGAGGTCTGCCGCGCCATGTGGGTCTCTCCCTGGCTGGCCGGGAATTGAACCCATGCTGCAAAGGCTGCAGACAGTTTCACAGTGCTGCACTCAACCTACTGCGCCACCCGGGAGACCCCATCTTCTCCTTTTTGGCTCCCTCACTTTGAGGCCCAACTTTATGCATAATGCCTCAAAAAGTATCAATTAAGAGAGTTTTCGTATGGAATTATAATGGCCTTATTTTTGATATCTATTCAAATGTCATTTATCACCTATATTTGTTATCACAATATTAGTTTCATACCTAAAAAAATGAACAATTCCATGTTTCCCAATTAATTTTTAAAAACCTGCATAATTTTCTGAAGTCTTCAAGTTGAGATCTCTATACTTTGTAATTGGTTGCTTTCTCTAAGCCTAATTTATAGTTTCTGTCCATTTTTTCCCTCTTAAAATTCATTCATTTAAATAGCTCGGTTATCCTATAGGGTTTCTTACATGTTATATTTTGCTATTTGTACATTATAATTTTAATGTGATGATGTTGCATGGTAATAACCGTGATGTCGCAATATATCTCTACATTCTGTATTAACTAAAAAATAACAGGTCTAGAAGTATAAGTAGTTTCATATCTCACATTTTTTGGCAAGAACACATAGATAACTGGTTGTTTTTATATGATGTTAGCTGCCTCAATTCATTATTTCATTATTTCTGTAAATAATTCTTCATTTTTTGGAATGCTTCTGTAAGAGATTTCCACTCATTAGCTCTCAGATTACACTTAGATACAATTCAGACAGAAAGGGAAATTCTTGGTTTTTCCTTTTAGTTACTTGTTTTCACAATGATGAACTGACTGTTTTGCTTCCTGTGAGAGTGTTCAGTTATTTCTTAAATCAAGAAGCATTTATAGATTTAAATGTTTGATATTGGTTAAGCTATTGCAGATGTTATTAATGTGCAGGTCATTTCACTTTTGGACAGTGGGAGCTTCTTACACTTGACAGGGGGCTCCTTTTTACACAGTCCCAGTCGTCTTGATAGCTTTTTTGCTTTCTGGTATGACAGATGTTTGAAACACATTAGTATATTATCTACCCCTTTTGAGAATGAAGGCTAGTGCTATTATGTTGGGACAATGGGGTAAACCGGGACTTCAAGGCAAATGGACTTTTGTTCGCCTTATAGCAGTCATATGTGGCCAGGTGTCTGCAGTTCCCTCACACGGGGGTAATGCAGTGCACTTTCAGGGCCTGGCTGCATGTGCCTGATGCTGTGATGACGAGGGCGCCATTTCCAGAGGTATGGTTTTTGTAAAAGAAATCTCTTCCTATTCCCTGAGTGACGACAGAACTAACTAACTTGGCCGCCCAAGGTATGTCCTAGGGAGCTATTGCAATAAAAAATTGCTCTCAAAATGTATGCCATGAATGTTGTCTGCAGCCTGACTAACTGCTTAAATACATTCAGTGCTTACTTTATCCCAGCCTAGGAATAGAAGAGCTATTGTTTCTTAAAAAATAAACTGATTTCAAATCCCTTCTCCACCCTGTAACATAAGATGACACTCCACTTCTGAGACAGAGAAAGTAACTGGTGAAAATGTTTTTTCACAGTATACTTTTTTTTTTTTAAAGATTTATTTATTTATACATACATACATACAAGCACTGGGTACAGTCAGAAGCGCAGGAGGGTGAGAGAATTCACCAGAGCCAGAGCAGGGAGCAGAGCAGGCAGAAGGACCGAAGTACACTGCTGAGGGGAGCAGGGGGCATGGCAGGAGAGGTCTGCGCGCCATGTGGGACCCTCCTCTGGTGGCTGGGGAGCAGCCGGGGATCGAACCGGCGCTGCAGAGACTGCGGGCAGCTTCGCAACCCAGCCCTCAACCGCTGCGCCGCCGGGGAGGCCCTCTTCACAGTATACTTTTAAACTCAGTATCTCAACCTTGGCACTATTGACATTGACAAAGACAACCTCTGTCTTGGCTGTTTTGTGCATTTGTAGCATCCCTGGCCTAAACTTACTGGATGCTAGTGGCATCCCCCAATTGCGACAACTGAGGATGGTTCCACACATTGCCAAATGGCCCCTGGGTGTGCAAAATTGACCACAATAGAACTACTGCTCTGGTATTCAGGATAGTAGCTGAAGTGAACCAGATGGTTTAACTATTGATAAACAGGACTGAAATTCCTATTTCCTGCTAAACTTAAAGCCTCAGGGCCTCCCCGGTGGCGCAGATGGTTGAGTGCAACACTGTGAAGCTGTCCGCAGCCTCTGTAGTGCTGGTTTGATCCCCGCCAGCTGTGGAGATACCCACATGATGCAGCAGACCTCTCCTCTCTTGCCCTCTGCTCTCCTCAGCAGTGTATTTCGCCAGTCTGCCTGTTCTGTTCCCCGTTCTGTCTGGTGAATCCTCTCACCTTCCACACATCTGGCCCATATCCCGGTTCTTGTATAAATAAATAAATCTAAAAAAAATTAATAAACTTAAAGCCTCAGGCTACCCTTTCTAGAAAACAAATTTATTAAAAATCGCTTGGGTTAAGTGTGATGCCAAGCAGAACCAATAACTTGTAAAATCTCAGGATAGGGTTCTGGAAATCTGTAACAAGCAATCTATGTGTTTGCTATGTAGGCAACCAGGCCCTCTGCTCTGGGTTCCTTTCAGGTAGGCACCTGCCATGAAGCCTCTGTCACAGTGAGCTTTTACCTGGGGTCCAGCTCCAACTTCACCTTCCCCAGTACATGCATGTGGGGGCGGGGAGGTCAGGGCAAAATTGAGCTTAGTGCAGCCAGTTTCTACATTTTTTTCCCCTCCATAATAGTGTCTTTAAGGCACACAGTAGACAGAACATATTAGAATAAGTGAGAGGCCTGGATTTCTATCATTTTAGTAGCTAGTGGGAGAAAAGAACACTGTAGCACTTGACCTGACTCTGAATCTGGTTGTCAGTTCTTATATTGTACCACCAATTCATTAAGACTAGATTCACTTGGAAATTCTACAAGCCAAGAAATGTGCACTTGTGCTGCCTACACAATTCTTCTCTCCTCCCACCCCTTATCTCAATAAATAATCTCAGGTAAAATTTGTTGTGAAGCAGGGAGAATAGGCAAAAATCTTTGTTATTGTTGGGAATTGAAACTGCTAGGAGACTGCAGGTGGAAAGAGCTGGGTAATTCAGATGCTATGCCTTGAAAAGCAGAGGGATGTAGGAGAAGCATATAGGTTTCCTGAAAGAGCAAATGGTTCCAATGAAAAGGCTACTTCACCGCTGTGTGCATAAAACATGGCTCCATCATCTAAGTGGTCAGAGACAAAATGGCAGCAAGCTCTCTAGTGAAAACTGCAGTCTCTAGAGAAGGTGGTCAGTTAACTTTTAGATTGGGGAGGGATGGAGGAGGGAAAGGAAGTTTTTGAAGTTTGTATGTGCTTTTTGGCTCTTCCCTCCAAGAGTTAAAGGTGAGTATTAATGCCATTTTCTATGACTGAAAAATTCAATCGAATCATCTAGAAATTTCACTAACTTGGGCAAAAGGGCTAAGCACATTACAAGAAGAATAAAATGATAAGCAGCTTGTCACTGAGAGTCTTTGCAACCCTTTATTTCTAAGGGTTCCTGTCTCCTGAAAGGAATGGAAAATAAGTGATGAAAAAGTCAGCAATTAAAATAGTAAATAGATCAATAGGATAAAAGGCTCAGAAATAGACCCAACTCTCAATAGAAATCTGAATTTACAGAAATACTCTGTGTGTGTGTGTGTGTGTGTGTGTGTGTTACATAGAAATACACCGAAGGTGGCATCTTAAATCACTGGCAAAGATGGATTTAAAGAATGGTACTGGAATAATTGGATAACGTGGAAAAAGATAAAAATAGATTCATTTCTTACACTATATGCATCAATAAACTCCAAATTAATCTCAATGTGAAAAAAACTGCAAGTAGATCATGTTTATTAAAAACAAAACTTTTTCCCTAAAAGAACAAGATACAGGCATTCTCTGTTATCATTCTTGACTTAGTATTTCACTAGAAATGCTGGTGGTGACTATCTAAAAGCAAAAAGAAAATACCTTTTTGCAAAATGTCTATCTTATAACTAAGTTATTAAAATAAATCATTACTAAAAATGAAGTTAGCTGATGAAAGCTACAAGCTGAGATGCCTCATAAAAATCAGTAAATTGGGCCTCCCCAGTGGCGCAGTGGTTGCGCGCTGGGTTGCGAAGCTGCCCGCAGCCTCTGCAGTGCCGGTTCAATCCCTGGCTGCTCCCCGGCCACCGGAGGAGGGTCCCACATGGCGCGCAGACCTCTCCTGCCGCCCGCTGCTCTCCTCAGCAGTGTACTTCGGTCCTTCTGCCTGCTCTGCTCCCCGTTCTGGCTCTGGTGAATTCTCTCACCTTCCCGCACTTCTGACTGTACCCAATGCTTGTATAAATAAATAAAAAATAAATCTTTAAAATAAATAAATAAAAAGTAAATAAAAAATAAAAAAAATCAGTAAATTGTTTACTGATATGTTAGCAATAAATAATCACCAAAGAAAAAAGCAATGAAAAGAGTGATTCTGTTCCTACTAATGACAAAATCAAATATTTGCATTTTAATTCAACTTGGAAAATGAAACTACTTGTTTAAAGAAAATTATAACAGATGGAGTAAAGGAGTATGTAAGATATAAACTGATTTGAAATAAAAGGTTGAGATATAGTCAGAACTTTGGATTGTAATGGGAGCAGGTTTTATTTTAATTTCTGGGTGTTTTCCCTCTGCTAAGTTACTTGCTTGCATTCAACATTATGTGAAAATTAGGCCACGGTAGGCTTCTGAGCCTGTCTTAGCACTAACAAACCTGTCTCTGCCAAAGATAAAGAGGGCTAGAATTACTGGATAGGCCTCCATAGTTGGGTTAGAAGACAGGGGCTGAGAGAGGTTGTCCAGGAATCTAATCCTGATTTTAGGAATTCTGTCCACTGTTTTCTTCTCTGTACAGCAATGGGGTTGGATCCCTGCATGGTTTCCTTGGTCCTGCACAGATCTCAGGTTCTGCTTGTCTTTTGGAAGTGGAGGAGGAAGAGATGTCTTTAGGCTTTATAGGTTTTGGGATGTTGAGAGAGGAGTATACCTCTTGTCCCATATTGTCACTGCCCTGTCCAGTTGGTCTGATTTCTGCCAGCCCTATGTGTCTCCTCCTGAGCTGCCCCTTCTCGCTAAGCAAGGGTAGACAATTCACAGCAGTCTAGAGCCAGAGATACACCTCCACACTCCATGGAAAGCAAGAGCAGGTCTGCAGGTGGAAGGCAGGGTGGGCAAGAAGGCTGAGAGAGTAGGACTCCACTCCCAGGCTCTCAGCCAAGAAGAGGCATGTGGACCTCATGCTGGAATTACTTGCAGGGCTACTTATGGCTGCTGGGGAGTAGTACACAATGGGCTTTGTTAAAAGATAAATGTGCAGTAATTGCCTTGGGTCCTGCAGGGCCCAGTTCTCTTGGGTTCCAAACACATCATCTCTTTTGGGTTTTTCCACTGGAAAGTTATTGCTTTTACTGATTTCATTTGTTACTTTAGTCTATAGGGAAAATCAATGTTTTCTTACTTTTATCTTCAGTCCAGGGAATTCATCTTGTTTATTCAACCAGATCAGACCTCCAAGGTTCATATTGATAGTCATTGTTTAAAAATTATGATAAATTATATATAACATAAAAGTTACCTACTTACGGAAAAAAGAAAAATATCAGATTGTTTCATTTATTGGAGGAATATAGGGAAACCAAATAAACGGTCAGAAAAAAGACAAAATTTGCAAGCTGACCATAGATCTGAGGCATAGTGCAGGAGAGGGGGAGGGAGGGGTGTCAAAACAGGGGTGTGAAGAGCACAAGGGACTATGGTGATGGTTCACAGGTGACATGGTGGTGGGAGATTTATGGGGACTATACCTGAGGGGAGAAATCAAATATTGTACAAAAATGAACAACAATGTGGAAGAAAATAAAAGTTTAATTTTTTTAATTGAAAAAATAAAAATAAAGAAAACTGAAAAAAAGTTTATTGTCTTAACCATTTTTAAGTGTACAGTTTTGTGGTGTTAAAGTACATTCATATTTTGTGCAACTTCAGCACCCTCTTCATCTTCCCATCCTGACACCCTGGACCTACAAAACAACTCCCCCACCCTTCTGCCCCCAGCCTCGGCAGCCTTATTCTACGTTCTGTCTACATATGCTTCCTTTCGCTACCTCATGTAAGAGGAACCCCACGGTATCTCTCCTTTGTGACCAGCTGGCTTTATTTAGCATAATGCCTGCCCCATCGGTGTGACCACATGTGCAGCACCCCTTTCTTTTGAAGGCTGGACAGTGTTCCTTGTATGGATGCAGAACATTTGTCCATCTATTCATCAGTCAGTGGATGTTTGGGTTGCCCTTACCTTTTGGTGATGGGGAATAATGATATTTCTCTGAGCTGCTGCTTTCTGTTCTTTGGGGATTATACCCAAAAATGAAATTTCTGGATCATGTAGCAATTCTCTTTGTTCTTTTGAGGAGCTGTTATCCATAGCAGCTGGACCATTTTACATCCCAGCCAATGGTGCACAAGCGTTCCAATTTCTTCCAATCCTCACCATACTTACTATTTTATTTTTTTCTTCTTATTAAAGTTTACTAGGTGCAAAGAAATGAGCCTGCAGAGGGAGTACCAACAAATGGAACATAGCTGTGAGACTTCAGAGGCATTACAGATGACCATGCCAGTGAGAATATTGAGGACGGTTAGGGCACTGTGACTCCTGTGTCTAACAGAGGAGTTTATGGTCAATAGTTACATCAGAGAGAATGCAGTGCCCGGGCAGGAGTTCACAGCCTTTGAATTCAAGGATAGTGAATGTGATGCCATAGTCCTCCAATTTCTCCAATTGTGATGTTTAGTTTCTGCTTCTTCCTTCCCTAAGTCCTCGAGTAGTTTTATTTCAAATTTCTATCCCAGGGGTGCTAAGCATGATGTAGAGACAGCTCACCACCATGGCAAGTAGACTACTGTGAAGGCCGCCTTGCCTTTGTCTAGGGCCTTCTGAGCATGATAATGAGAACATTTGTCATTATTTTATGCAACTAGGAGAGAGATGGTACACAGACTATTACACATGTATGATACAGTAGCCATCCTAATGGGTGTGAGTTGGTATTTCATTATGGTTTTGATTTGCATTTCCCTAATGATCAGAACTGTTGACTGTTTTCTCATGAGCTTGTTGGCCATTTGTGTATCTGGACAAATTCAAGTTCTTTGCCAATGTTGTAATCAAGTCCTTTTTTATTGTTAAGTGGTAGGAGTTCTTTGTATAGTCTGGATATTAACCGGATACCTGATATATGAGACACTGTTGATTATATCCTTTGAGACACAGAAGTTTTTAATTTTGATATTCAGATTATCTGTATCTTTTGTTTCCTGTGCTTTTGGTGTCATCGCCAAGAAGTCATTGCCAAACTCAATGTGAAGTTTCCTTCCCTTATGTTTTCTTCTAAGAGTTTTATATTTTAACTCTCACATTTAGGTCTTTGATTCATTTTCAGTGAGCTGAATTTATATCCTCAGACTGCCTGAAATAGTCTGACTGTAATCTGAACTTTCTAAGGTCCACATGTTAAGTTGAGGTCATTGTTTAATATTCAACAAGGATTACGCCAGTGATGCAGATTTAAATCCATCGTTAGTGATTTGTTTTGATTTGCAACATATTCCGCCTGGTTACTGATATTAGCCACCCCTTCTTTCTATCACTGCCTTCTAGGTCTGCAACCTTGAATTTTGAACTGAAAACATGTTGTACTGCCTCAGGGAGTTGGGCGTGGAAGAGTGTTGCCCATGGTTAAGCAAGTGGATGAGAGGTTGGTGTGGGAGCCTGGGGTCTGGGATCCAACAATGACTCCCCCCATCAATACTGTTTTAGTTGTCGTTTCATTTCCTAAGAATCTCAGGTCTGATCTGACTGCTTTCTGCTTTCCCGGTGCTCCCTGCCTTTCCCAATATCCCCTTCCATAGGTGACTTTGTGGCACTTGACTACATCCTTAGAAGTAATTGGTCTCAATTTACAAAGCTGTTCTGGGTGAAGCTAATGGGAGACTTGGGCCTATCCACATGGCATTTTCTTCTTTTAGCATCCATTTTACATCTGTGCTGGTGGCCCCTGCTGGAAAACAGCTGATTGAGGAGATTTTGGAGCACTCACTCGAGCCTCTGTTCTGCTTCTTCCAGCTCCGTTATTCATCCTTCTAGATATGTCCTCATTCCAACCCAGTGATACTGTGTGTTACTTCCCTGCTGAGACTTTGCCTTCTGGGACTGTACTGGACACCGTGGAGAGAACTGTAGACCCTTGGGAGTGGCTTGTAGAAGGCTCTGGTATGAGAGATGTCAGCAGTATTAGCAGCTGGGAGGCCAGCAGGGAAGGGCTGAGCATAGAAAGACTCACTGTTAGCCTGACGGATAAACATGAATTTCTGAACTCTCTTGTCAGGCAAAATGCTTGATGGTGAAGTAAAAACAGTTTGACTTTCATCAAGATTTCTAAGCTATTCCCTATTCATTTCATTCTCCTGAGAACTTTGGGGGCACATGTGCCAGGAAAAAGGGAGAAAAGAGAAGGAAAATTAAAATTCAGTTGTGCATGTATTGGAGCAGATGCTTTGGGTGTACAGCAATCCCTGCAGACAGCTTCCATGCCAAGGGCTTCCCGTGGCTCAGATGTCTCTACCCACTGGCACTGGCTTACTGAGGGACAAGAAGGAAGTACCAGGCTGTTAATGTCTAAAAGAGTAATCCTTCACAATTAAGGGGCAGAAAACATCCCACCTTTCTTACCTCTCACAAGTTCTGAGGCACATTCTGCTAACTGAGAGGCCCCAGAGGAATGTGCTCTAATTGTCCACACGTGACCAGCATGTGAGCATTCACTGGGTTTCAGGAGGCTTTAGACATAAATGCATGTGTTCAATCTACCGTGTTTAAATTTCTGAGAGAAATCTTAAAGATGAGGAGGCATTTGGGAGAGGTTGGGGCAGTGGAGGCAGCATGAGCCAAGGTGCAGGGGTTTGAGGGTCCACCAGCATGTGGGGACATGCCCATGACCAGTTAGACCTCAGGGCCACAGAACACACCTCCAGCCTGGATGAGGCACAGGTAGTGTCTGACTTTGAGTGGGGTCAAATCTGGGAGGGCTCTGATTAGATATGCAAAGATTACCCTCTGAAAAGAGATTGGGCGGTGGCTATTGTCTGGACAGAGATGATGAAAATCTGACGAGGGTGGGGGAAGGCTAGTGAGAAAAGGAGGAATGTTTGAGAGTTACTTAAACCCTTAAATAATATTGCTAATTATCACCTCCCAAATTTTAATAAAGACAATTTCCAGATATGTAAGTTATGTATATAAACAATTGACAAATTAATAAAAAATAAAGTTAAAAAAAGAAAATTTAAACAGACAGAAAAATCTGCATAGAAACACCCAAGTACCTATTACCTAGATCTACAATTAGCATTTTGCTTTATTTGCTTTATCAACTATCACCCCACCCTTCTACCAACCCATTTTGACTCATTTGGTGTAAGATACAGAATGAAGGCACTTTGTCCCTAACACTGCAACATGCGTGTCATTAACTAGATGGATCCTGCTATATAAATAAAGATAACCAGTTACTGCTCCTGTTTTGGTTTAAAGTTTTAATGTTTTGTTCCTCATAATTTTTTGCATTGATATTGATTTTTAAAACTATTTTGTTAGACAATAATGTAAAATATATAAATATACTATTAAAATATTTCGTTAGAATATCATTTATCTTGATTACTGAGATTTTTGACAATTTTATGCTCAAGTGGAATGCCTTGCTCTCCTCACCCTCATCCTGCCCCTACCAGGAATTTTGTAAAGAAAAAATTTTATATATGTAAGTTAAGGAGAGAATGGCTCTTCCTACTTCTTTTTGTTGTCCTTTGAGTTTTGTTTTTTCTCAATTTCAGGAACTTTTTAGAAATAAACTCTCCCCTGGTGAGCAGAAGGGAGGAAGGACTTCAGCAGCTGGGGACCTTAGGAGCCTAAGGAGTAGGGAAGCAGAATGGAGGTCCCATTGCAGGCACAGTGTTCACACAGCTGGAAGGAACTACCAGTTAAATCCTCAGTGAAACTCCAGGAAATTAAGTCGAAGCATTTATGACATCAGTGGCTCCTCACAGAGCAGGCAGTATCAAGAAAAGGCACTTAAATACAAGTAAGGAAGAAAAGAAGGTAAAAGGTAAGAGTCCAGACTTAGTGAACTTCCAGTTTTAAAATTATATTTTATTTTTAATTAAAAAGTTCGTTTTTAGGGCCTCCCCTGGTGGCATAGGTGGTTGAGCGCCGCGCTGTGAAACTGTCCGCAGCCTCTGCAGTGCTGGTTCGATCCCGGCCGGGCGGCGAGGGTCCCACATGGCACGGCAGACCTCTCCTGTCTCGCCCGCTGCTCCCCTCAGCAGTGTATTTCATCAGTCTGCCTGTTCTGTTTCCTGCTCTGTCTTTGGTGAATCCTCTCACCCTCCT
The DNA here is from genome assembly GCF_964194135.1 of Talpa europaea. Taxonomy (NCBI): domain Eukaryota; kingdom Metazoa; phylum Chordata; class Mammalia; order Eulipotyphla; family Talpidae; genus Talpa; species Talpa europaea. The sequence continues at coordinate 81,359,684 of NC_140079.1, read as the reverse complement.
GCACATCTGGCCTGTACCCCAGTTCTTGTATAAATAAATAAATAAATCTTAAAAAAAAAACATAAAATCGAAAAAAAAAGTTCATTTTTAGTTAAAAATTTAATTAACTAAAATATTTTTTAATTTAAATTTTTATTTTTTTAATTTAAAAAATTAAGAAATTACATTAAACCAAAACATAAGCCCATGTCTCTCTTCTTGCTAAAGGAAAATACGTTGCACAATTTGAGGTTACTCTATAACTCTTGTCCTCTCAGGCACTGGTTGAACTATATGAGTTCATACCGATTGTTATTGCTAAGGGCCTGCCAGGGGTCAGATGATGGCTGGACAATGCATCAAGTTCTCTTCAGTCAAAGCCACATGAGCCAAACTTGCAGATCTAGGCCTGAACTCTCTGCAGGTCCCAAGCCACAATCTGGCCTGGTCTGGGCTCCTTGGGAAGGAAAGACAAATTATGCATACCCATTTTCTACATTAAGCAACTAACTGAAGCTGAGGGTGTCTAACTTGCTTACACAGGACTTGTGAATCAGTAGCATTCTGTACATCCCTGCTTGCCAGTGGTCAGCACACAGAAAGCATAGATGTCTTTGGAGTTAGCAGACAGCCCAGGAGTCACCTGGACAGGCTCCCAGCCTTCCACATACTTTTCTGTCCTCCCTCTGTCTCTGAATTTTCCCACAGATCCTTGTCCCTTAGAGCTGTACAAAGTTGAAATCCTGAAAATTTTACTACTTCACAAACAATAATGGCTATTAAAAAAGAAAAAGAAAGAAAAGTGACAAGTGTTGGTGAGGATGTGGAGAGTTTGGAACCCAGGTACATCACTGATGGAAATGTAAAATGTGCAGTCACTGTCAAAAATAGTTTGGCAGTTCCTCCAAAAGTTAAGTGTAGAGTTACTGTGTGGCTGAGCTAGTCCACTCCTGAGTTTTGATTTTTTGTTTTTTTTGCATAGAAGACCTGGGGTGTAGGCCAGAGTGTGGGGGATGAGAGGATTCACCAGAGACAGCGTGGGGAGCAGAACAGGTGGATTGACTGAAATACACTGCTGAGGGGAGCAGAAGGCAAGACAGGAGAGATCTGCTGCACCATATGTGGGTCAGCTCCCTGGCCGGGCATCATATTCAGGCCATAGCAGTGATAGTGCTGAGATTTAACTGCTAGGCCACCAGAGAGCCCCCCACTCCTGAGTTTATACCCAAGAGAATTGAAGACAGGTTCTTTTTTTTTTTTTTAACATTCCTCTGTAGCATCTATTTTTAATAAAAATGGTTTGTTTATTTTATGTACACCAAAAATTCTCCCAATGCAACTTTTCATAAATATCAGTTGTTTTTCTTTTTTTATGACATTTTATTTTTATTTTTTTAAATTTAAATATTTTATATAATTCTTACATCTTTTTCATCTTTGCACAATGTATGCATTTTCATTTTGGTTATATTCCCCATACAACTGCACCCCCCCTTATTTTGACACTAGTCCTTCCTTTCCCCAACCCTCCCGCCCCCACACCCCCACCCCCCGTAGTGTGTCTCTGGTTTATAGTTGCTTGTTGATTTTGATTTTTACTTTGTATTGATTAGTCTTTTTCCTGGTCTCTTATTTAGGTTTTCTAAATTCCTGCTATGAGTGAGACCATCCGGTATTTTTCTTTTTCTTTCTGACTTATTTCGCTGAGCATGATCCCTTCTAGCTCCATCCATGTTGCTGCAAACTGCATGTGTTTATCTTTTTTGATTGCTGAGTAATATTCCATTGTGAAGACAGGTTCTTGAATGTTCAAGCAGCAATTTACAATAGCTAAAGGTGGAGACCATGTAAATGAATGGATGAATGGATAATAGATTGTGGTATGCAGAGACCATAGAACATTGTTCAGCCATAAAAGGAGTGAAGTACTGAGACATGTTACAACATTGTTGGGGCTTCCCTGGTGGCGCAGGGGTTAAGTCTCAGCGCTATCATGTTATTGTCAGCCACTGCGGCCAGAGTTCGATCCACAGCCAGGGAGCTGACCCACATAGCGCAGCAGACCTCTCATTTCTCGCCCACTTCTCCCCTCAGCAGTATATTTTAGTAAATCTACCTGTTCTGCTCCCCACTCTGTCTCTGGTGAATCCTCTCATCCCCACACCTCTGGCCAACCCCCCAGCTCTTATATGCATAAATAAATAAAATAAATCTTTTAAAAATTAATAAAAAAACGTAGTCCTAGAATCATATTACATGATTCTATTCCTGTGAAATGTCCAGAATGAGTACATTCATAAAGACAAAATATAGTTTGGTGGTTGCCAGGATCTGAGCAAAGGAGAGAGTAGGGAGAAATTACTGAATGGGCACAAGATTTTATTATGGTGTAACTGAAATGGTTTGAAACTAGGTAGAGGTGGTGGTTGCACAATGCTGTGACTGTACTAAATACCACCAAATTGTTCACTTTAAACTATTTAATTTTAAGTTCTATGGATTTTACTCTTAATGCATTTTTAAAAATCCCAGAAATTTATCTTAACAACTGGTCCATGGTGCTTGCCAAACTCAATGACTTTTTCCAGAGGGCCTGCCCAGCTTCTAAACTCCTGCTGACCTGTCAAGGGCTGAACTTTTGCTCTAGAAGGTGGATGCCCAGCTTGGCTTGTGAACTGAGGACTTCCTTGTTAGGGGTAATGAAAGTTCACTTGATCCAGGGACTGTACTTTGTAGCCAAGAGTGACAACATAACAGTGATTATGATGATAAGCTAGGACATTCTCATAGCTCTCCTCTTCTGTCCAAACACACCTCTGTCCATGGTAGTGCAAGCAGAGTGTCACCTCCTCTGGAAATCCTCCTGGGCCCCTGGGTGGTTCCAGATCCAACTTAGCTCTGCCTCTCCCCAAACCCAATGCCTTTGGGGGTGTCTGCTTACAGTGAAGGGCCCTGCCTAGATCCTCTGAATAAGTACCATCTCTCACCATCTTGCTTACACTTTGCCTCCCCTGTGTGTCATGGAACTGGATGACCCAGCCTACACTGATAGAGGCTATCACCAGTCCCATGCCCTGGTGGTAACCACACAATCAGTCAGAATGGGACAAAGTTGCTGGCACAAGGCTGGTGTTCAGGAATGGGCTCAACTTATCAGGGGCAGAGCCCCTGTAAAAAGTCCTGGGCTTGAGCAGCACCGTAGTGACATGTCTTGTTGGGAACCCTTTGAAACTGCACGTAAAAATTGTGAGTGCTTGCAACTGAAGCCAGAGATGGAAGAGTAACAGCACCTACCTTTCACAATGCACAAAAGTCAAATCAAATATGGAACTGAGATGGTGAAACTCCTCAAAGAAAACATAGGAAGAAGACTTCTTGGCAATGATTTCTTGGGTTGGTCATCAAAAGCACAGGATTTTGTCATGAAGAGTTTAAGAACATTTACAATAAACATATTTCTGACTAAGTTGCCTGCAAACTGCTTCAGAACAGTGTCACTCCCATGAATGGAAGTGAGACCCAGGCTGCAGCACATGTAGTGAAGTGTCTAAAACACCATCACGCAGATGTGTCGAGAAAGGACCTGCACTTTGCTCAGAACAGTGTTCCTTCAGTAAGTGCGGGGGTGTATGTCAGTCAGCAGTGTATTTCAGTCAGCAGTGTATTTCAGTCAGTCTGCCTCTTCTGTTCCCCACTCTTATCTCTGGCGAATCCTCTCAGCCCCTTCCACCACACCTCTGGCCTGTACCCCAGTTCTTGTATGCATAAATAAATAAATCTTAAAAAAAGAAAAGAACCTCAAGCTCCGAACTTAGGTGACCTCAGCTGGATGAACCCATTGGTTCTCTCTTAGCCCCTGCCCCTGCTGTTTGGAAATCTGTTTAGTCCTGGTAGCCTCACAAAGTCGGCAAATATTTAAAAATTTTTAGTGATTTTTGAACGATTTACCCTGAAATCCACAATTTGGGTTTCTGATAACAATATATGATAACAATTTTCCCATTTACAGCCAAAAATTAACTGATGGGTTTTCTTTTTTTAAAAAGTCGCTATTGTTGAAAAGGCTACCTACATGGACAAGGCAAAACATTAAAACAGCCTGGGGAGAATGCATTTATACTATGACGATGGGTTTGTTTTTTTTTTTCAGGAATTTTTGGTAGATAATTTTGTCAGACTAAGAAAATTCCCTACTATTGGCAGTTTAGTAATCAACTCACAAAGGAGTTGATTACTATCAAGTACTTTTTCTGAAACTAGTGAGATGAATGTGACTTTTATCTCTTAATCTGTTACTGTGAAAACTGATTTTAATATTTTTTATGTTAACCACTGTTGAATTCCAGGGACAATCCAACCTGGCATGGTATATGATCCCTGCTGGATTTGGGTTGCTACTATTTTGTTTAGGATTTTTGCACTGAAGCTCATGAGTGAGACCTGCATGCTATCTTCCTTTCTTGTCTGTTTTTTTTTTTTTTTAAATCTGATTTGGCCCATGTTGATACTGGTCTCATAGAATGAGCTTGGCTGGGTACCCTCTTATTTCAATTTGCTGGATTGACTTTCTGTGACATTTAAGGTCTTCTTGGCTTCATCTCTGTGGTCAGCTCTGAGATGACCATCAATGGTGCCTGCTTCCTAACAGTTACACCTCTGCATAACCCCTTCTCAGTGTAAGCTCAGTGGGGTGACCTGCTTCTAATGAATAAGATACAACAAAAGAACTGGGACACCACTTCCAAGATTAGTTTATTAAAAGACTGTGGCTTCTGTCTTGGGTGCCCTCTCTCACTCAAGCCCAAAGGGAATCCAGCTGCCTTGTTATGAGCAATGAAAGACTCATACAGCAGAGAACTGAAGGGAGGGAGGCCACTGGCCAACCAGCCTGTGAGAAAATGAATCCGTGAGTTTGCAAGAAACTGAATCCTGTTGATGAACACCTAAGTGGACTTGAAGGTGAAGTCTCTCCCAGTTAAGAATTTGGATAGGACTACAGTCTAGCCTGATAGCAGGACTTATGGGAATTTGTATCAGGGGTACACAGCTAGGCCACACACTTTATTAATGGACTTGTAAGGACTCAACCTTGTCTCTGTGTTGGCAGAGTGTTGGTGATATCCCTTCAGAAGGTCAGGGCTCTAGTGCCAGTTCTCCCACTAATTTGCCCCACTTGGACAAAGATGAGCCTGTGTTAAAGTTAAGACCTAAAGCTTGATAGGATTGTTGGGTAGATTTAATCAGTAATGCAGGCCAAGTGCACAGAACAATAAATATCATCACCTATGGTGAGGTTTGGGCTAGGTGTGTGTTTGTGTGTGTGGTTTTTTTTTTTTTGTGTGTGTGTGTGTGTGCCTGCACGCACGCGCACATGTACCCCTTTCTCCTCAGTCCCAGATGAGAAACTGTTCTAGAAAACTCTAGCATACACTTTCTTTTCTTTTAAGATTTATTTTTTCATACAAGCACTGGGTACAGTCAGAAGTGCAGGAGGGTGAGAGAATTTACCAGAGCCAGAGAGGGAGCAGAACAGGCAGAAGGACCGAAGTACACTGCTGAGGGGAGCAGTGAGCGGCAGGAGAGGTCTGCGTGCCATGTGGGACCCTCCCCTGGAGGCTGGGGATCGAACCAGCACTGAAGAGGCTGCGGGCAGGCTCGCAACCCAGCGCTCAACCGCTGCGCCACTGGGGAGGCCCTCTAGCATACACTTTCAAAGCCTAAATGGTCTCAGTCTTCTCCCAGGTCCTCCTTATTCTATCTTTTTTCCTTCATCGTGCCCTTAGGAACTTTCGGTTCCTGAGGTTTTATAGAAAATCCTAGAGGGGCACAGTGATTGAGAAAGGCTAACCTAAGGGGCCTTGTGGTTGCGATAAAGCCCTTGTAAGGCAATTCAGGCCAATTTCCCTCAAAAACAGAAGAGGGAACAGGCCCAAGCATGCCCAAGGTCACATGACTTCCAAAGCATTACATCCTGTTGATTCATGTCTTCATATCTTTCAAAGGAGGAGAGATTTTAAAGAAGGAAAGAAAGGTCAGCTATCACATGTTGCTGGGAACATAGCTTTCAAAGGAGGAGAGAGTTTAAAGAAGGAAAGAAAGGTCAGCTATCACATGCTGCTGGGAACATAAGTAAAGGGGTTCTTCATAGCATGTGTCCCACTTTAGAATTCTATATTTATTTGTTTAGCCTCTCTTTTCCCCTTTAGATTGTAGGCTCCATGAGGGCCAGTATTCTCACTCCTTTATATTAAGTGCTTGGCATATGGCCTGAACACAGCAGGCACAGAACTCAACCAACATATAATAACATTGGAGTGAGATACCTTCTCCTCCAATGCCAAGAGAGAATGTCCTCAGACCTACCCTCTCCCTACCACTCCCAGCACCCCCAGTACCACAAGACCCAGGAGAGTTAGCTACTCCTTTTCTGTAGCCTCCAAAATATGACCTGGTTAGATGTCATGTGGTTACCCTGAATTGGAAAGATCGAGTTTTGCCCTACTGAAAAGAATGAGGACTTGAGAACTGAATTACAGACACATAATCTTGCTTTCATTTTTCACACAATGAGAATTATAATCTTTGATATTTGAGTCTTATGTAAAAATCATTCCAAGGCAACACTGCCTCCTCATACCGTGAGCAGTATGTTTGGCCAGTGGACGTCAGGGAAACCTCCCAGAAGAAATGTCAATAGACTAACAATATACAAGGGCAGGAATATTAGAACAATGGTGTTCCCTGTATCACTGAGTCCCCTATTCATACAACTCTTCCTCCACTTATGATGGGGTTGTGACTCAATAAACCCATTGTAAGTTGAAAATCCTAATTTGAATATGCATTTAACACATCTAACCTACCAAAACCTCATAGCCTAGCCTTCTACTGAATGTTTTTAGAGGTGTATCTTTTCTTACCAACCCTTTCCTCACCAACCCTCCTCACCAACCACTTCCTCCTCTGGGCAACTTCTATGCCCTGTGCACAAATCCATCATTGCCCTCTCTACCCTTCAGCACCATTGCTGGGGTCCACGCACACTTCACTTACCAGATTGTAAACTTCTGAAGGGCACAGCATGGCATTAGTCACCATTAATTTCCTAGTACCCAGCTGAGCACTTTATGCAGCGTGATGGAAAGGTTGATGGAGTTGAGTTGGTAGAGAAGGAACCCCAGGTGTCCTTTTCCCTGTTTCTCTTTGGTGACCATGCCACCTTCCTACTTATACAGCAAGAAGCATGGCTGTGCCTCAGCTACCAAAGTAGCACTTTCAGGCTGATCTATTAGTATTGGTTGGCAAGAAGGCCCCTGAATGAGAGGCAGGGCATGCTTAAGATGGTGATGACTGCACCAAGTGGTGACAGTTCATACTGCTTCTTGTTCAGGCCCTTCAGAGGGTTCTGAAGTGGACATCCAGTAAGATAGAGTCTTGACCAAATTGTCTCCTCTCCTGGAAAGACCGATGTCCAAGAACGATAGATGTGAATGGAGCAAAGGGGAGAACTGCAGTCTGGATGGCCAAGTGGACCCCAGTCACCTTAACCATCAATGAGGACAGGGCAGATGTCATTAGAGACCACATACACCACATGTGAGACTCCAAAAAAGATGGCATGAGCTTCTTCTCTAGGGTCAAGGGGATCAAAGCAGATAGCCTCCTGCTCTTTGATGAGCGGGGTTTTTCTGTGGGTAGTGGCCAGTAGGAAGACTATAATAGCAGTCAGTGTTACCTGTACCACCTCACTCCCCAGGGCATTCATGGTGGGAGATGACTGAGGACTTAGTGTGCAGACACTCACTAGTTCATCACTGACCCTTGTTCTCTGGTGGCTTGACCTGAAAAATATTGGGTTATGTGAAAAACAAAACCTGAAAGTTTCTTAAAACTCAACAGAAACAAGATATTTAAGCTGTGTTTGTGGAATTCACTTACCTAAACCTTTCTTATCCTTACTCTTAGAAGCCTTTCTTAGTCTCCTTGGAAACAAAACCCCATCTTCCTCTAGAAAACACCTTTGTCCTTTCTTATTTTCAGCCTTTTTGTAGAAAGTGATACTTACTCCTTGCCAACTCTGGCCTGCAAGTTCCCAAGACTGCCTGACACTGGCCTGAATAGGTAGATGTTACAATAGTAAAATAAATAAGTCTCAACTATGTCCTTTTATTTACTTGGGATCTTGTCTTATCTGAATTTCTACCAGTCTGACAAACTAGCTTGTCATATTTGACTTAAGACTTTCTTCAAAAGTAACCCACCAAAACCCACAGCTGCTACTGGAAAGTGTAATACATTAATACATCTATGCATTGATTCAAGGTCAAGTGGGTGAATGTTTTATGTAGGTATCATGCCAGGTGCAGTGGAAACCATTCGTCCTCTTCCTTATCTGGATGTGGAGACACACGTAACAGTGCTTGGAACAAGTCATGCTTCAGGTATCTCTGGATATGTTGTAGAGCAGCCCCGATACAAAATGGGGTGCCTGACTGTGGGTCCTCACCCGTGCGCTTAAAAGGACTTATCAATGCTCTACTGTAGGCACACGCGAAAGGTTAATAAAAGGTTTATTTACAAGGGAAGGGGAAATGAGGAAATGTACAGCTCAGGGAGAAGAGTGGGAGACAAAGTTTTAAATGAGTCCTACCCGATCCGCTGATCAGGAATCCCAAAATGGCTCTCTGAGAGCTGGCCGTGAGCCAGGAGCCGTGAAGCCAGGAGGCGAGCGATAGCGAGCCACCCCAAGGCCCACGTGTTTGGTTTTTATATCCAACCTGGCTGCCCAACTCCACCCTCAGGTCCCAGCCACTTTCCCTTTGGTGGTGATGGGATTTGTCTTTCCCAATGTCTTGATGGCTTTTGTCTGGAGTGGGGGTGGGGTCCACAAAGCCTGTATGGGATTAGCTCAGGACATCATTTCCCCCTAACAGATACAGGAGGCTAACAGAGAGGTAGTTAAGGAAGGAACCAACAAAGAACAGACATGGGAAGTGGGAATGTGATCCTCAGGAAAAGCAGGCCAGAAAGTCCCAAAAAATCTGATTCATTTCTACCCCCCTTTGGTGCCTTCATTAGACACTGTTAAATAGTGTCATGCTTCTATCCCCAGTTCACAGATAAAGCAACTGAGACTCAGTGATCACAAGTGGCTTCATAACAGCACTTTACAGATGTGCTAATAAGAAGGGAGACTGAAAAGTCTTTTGCAGTTCTGAATGCCAATGTCCAACATTTGTCATCTCTTGATAAGGACCACTATGGGGGGATACTGAGAGCCAAAGCTTGCAATAGCAAACTGGTTAAAATTCTGGTTCCTATTTCCATGGTGATCCCCACAACAACTCCCCATCGATCTTCAAGATCAAAGGACTCCATTTGGGCAAGAACAAAGATAGATACAAGTCATGATGATATGAAGTGTTGTCCCTGTGTTCCAACCAAGAGGCACACAGAATATGTCCACATGAGAAAAAATTAGGGTGTCATCTGATAACTATTGTCAATGTAACTCACCCACCTAAAACTTTCTTAACCTTATTCTTATAAGTCTTCCTTATTCTTCTTGAAACAAAATCCCATCTTCCTCTAAAAAGCTTACTCAGCTATGAAGATTTTTTCACTAAGCCTAATATGGCCATCCACTTGCCCTATTCATTGGAATCTATCCCGCTTGGCCCAGCTCACTGGAATCTATCCCAACATGATAAGCTAGGCTTTGCTAGGGATGGAAATGTAACCAGCACCGCCTTGCTCCACAGGAGAAATAATAGCATGATCTTTGGGCCCCATAATCCCATAGACTAAAGCATGAAGAGCCTTGCATACTAAAAGTTGGGCTGAACGTGTGCAGGAAGATGCTGAAGACACCCCCACAGCCCACCCCCTCATTGGCTTGCTCACAGCTGCCCTCCCTGTGCACTTTCACAACTCTGTTTACATGCTTAGCATACAGATATGACTAGACCCAGACATTATTCAGGTTGAAGATAGAGACAAATAAACAGATAATTATAGTCCAACTCTGTAAAAGTTATAACACAGCTATGAAAAACAATGTCCTTATCAATGGCAAATGACTTTTGTTTCTGTCCCCTTAGCAACTGGTCAAAGTTGAATCTTAAATAATATTCAGGAAAGCATTAACTGCAGATATCAGTACAGATCATTCCAGACTCACATTGGTTTGACTTTTGACGTTTTGACTTAATCCGTTTTTGACTTTTCACTGGTGTGAGGGACTTGGATCTGAGCTGGGTGTTGAAAGACAAGCACGAGCCTTTAAGGGGCACAGGGGCATTTCTAGGCAGAGGAAATTGCATGTATAAAAATCTATAAACAGAACTTGTGTGAAGGATTTCAATACTTATGGAATGTGAGCTGTCATGGAGACAAGAGCAGATGAGGGGAGATTTAAGTTCAGTGGTTTTACATCAATTTCTGTAACCTTTGGGCTTACTGATAATGCTGTAGAGTTGTTTAATCATTGATTCCCTAAACTGAGCATGCCAGGGTGCTTTGCCAGCTCTGTGGGTGGAGCTTGTCCTTGCAGGTGGAGCACAGGTAGCCCTTCTACTGGCTGCGGCTCCAGTCCCGCCCCTTCTCCCAGCACATAAACCTTCCAGTTTCACCAAATCACCACTGGGCTGGAAGGGAAACTTTCCAGGCACTGGCCAGCAAGGACTATCAGGAGCCGCTGAAAGGAAAATCCAGAGGAGAGAATCTCAGCAGGAACGTGACCATGGACCTGATCCCAAACTTTTCCATGGAAACATGGATTCTCCTGGCTATCAGCCTAGTGCTCCTCTATCTGTGAGTATCTGTTCAGGTTCAGTGCTTTGGCAACCTTGGTCTTAGGGGTGCTAGCCAGGTGCCCCTTTCTTTATCTGTTGTGAAGATCAAAAGGGTTAACTGAGCGGAAATTGCTCCAGCATTAGATGCTATAACACATAAAAGGTTATTATTGATCTTATGTAGAGCTGCTAAGGGAGTAAAACCCCTCTCCTGACAATGCCTAATTTCTTTGGTTAGGAGGTTTTGTAATATTTGCTCTGCCGGAGCCAGTGTGGACCTAAGTTAATTGACCAAAATTCAGTTGCAGTAGATTAAAAATAGTTGGCGCCTCCTCCTGGGGTCTCCTCCTAAGACTCAATTACTCATTCTGTAATATGCAGAACTACTTGCCCCTGAATGAGAAAACCCGAGTGTAGAGAAGCCCTGGCAGAGATTTTGACATTGTAATCTTTTCTTTTACCATTTCCTTCCAGTCTCTAGGGAGGTTATCTTGGTCTAGAGATTTATTTTCTCCCTGATATAAAATTTGCTAGCAGCCTGAAAATGCATGAGTCCCCCCAACCAGATGAGTTAAAAGTATCTTTCCCCTTTAAGTTATAGTTTAGCAGGATGAATCGAAATCATCCAGCAGAGGAGTTCCTTTGAGTGGTGGGATTCCTGATCATGGAGCAGGTTGGGAAAGAAGTTATTTTTGATGCGTGGATAGATAAGTCACCCTCCATGTCACATTTGAGCTCTATTTCAATATCACTTTCATTAGGAGTAGGAAATCATGACACAAACATAGACAGCATAAACTTGTTTTAATTCTTTGAAAGAAATTCTAGGAGTTCAGGGTATCATAGCAATGTATTTTTTGTCTGATGGTATTATCATTGACATGGTGTAATTTCATTCTGTTTAATACCAGATCTTTTATTGACTCAAGATTAGTTTTTTTTTTTGTTTTTTTACCTGAAGGATAAAATAGGTTCAGTCAGTACTTGTGACCACAAAGATGTATAAACAACCACACCCTTCTAGAATAAGGCTGGGAATGTGACTCTACTGTACAAATACTATCTTTCGGATATAGATTATGTATGTGTTTTTAAATATTTCTGTCTAGCAGTTTCTTTTAATCTCTCAGTGCTAGTGAGTAAGAGAGATTGTGAGCCAGTGATAGGAGAAGCTCCTACTGGAGTCAGGATGGAGTGAAGGACTATTCCTCCCTCAGAGCAGACGTCCCACAGAGAACTCTTGGTCCTGGTCACACAGGAGATCACTCACTGGGCAGCATGGTCGGCCTGTTATCTACTTGAAGCCTGGGGACAGGGGCAGCAGCTAAGTCAAACTGTGTGTGGCCTGCCTACCAATGGACTATCATTAGCTAGTGTCTCTACTGGGCAAACCACACTGTAGCCTTAGAAGACACCGGCACAGCCAAGACTTAGTATGCTTATACAATGTAAATGAAAAAAAAAAAAATCACCCAGCCCATCCTCTGCTTTCTTTCATGTCAAGCCATGTGAGTTTACACATTTAGTCTAGATCTTTTCTTGGGGACAAATGTCTCTGATACAGTCTTTCAACACCTTGACTTCTTTTGAGAGTTCATGTAACACTTTGAAAGTTCAGAGGCAGAACTGGTTTAAGTGATTTGCCAATCAATTGGTTGAGTGATAGTGACGACGAAGAAACTGGGTGGGACAAACAGAGGCCAAAACCCCTGTTTTTGGCAGTTGATGAACCTGCCTCCACCATTTGCCTCAGAGAAAGGATATAAATGCCCAGCTGGTCCTGGCCAGAGTGCCTCTGCTGTGTCCTTCAAGCACAAGTCCTTTCACCCATTTTTTTTCGTTTATAACATAAGGTTTGTATAATCTGTACAGAATACTTGGAACCTGTAAGTGCCTTAAAGGCTAATCTCCAAAGAAGAAGAAATAGGTCTTCAATAATCTGGGACGTTTTGTGGTTACTCATTTTATGTTGTATAACATATCTTTTGCAATCAGCAGGGAGGTACCGGAACTGCGGAAAAGCACTATCTTTTAGCTGAAAGCCCTAGGAGGGCATGATGAACCGTTTATAACCAGCATATTCTTCAACTGTACTTTCCTAATTTGCCTCGATAGGGTTAGTCTTGAAAGCCTAGCAACTTCAAGATTAAAATGGTTGCTAGCAACCGCTTCCCTCAACCTCTCACTTCTGCTTCCTCTCTGCTGTCTCTTAGTAACAGCCTGAGAGGGAAGGCTCCCAAATATCCAGAGCCCCCAGTTGTGGGATTTACATGTGACACATGAAAGATGAATTGCAGGCAACCTTAAAGAAGCATCTGCCTTAATGGGTTTTTGAGATAGTTGATGCACAGATGCAGTAACCTAACTGCTCTGTGATTGACCATCTTGAAAAAAATTAGTGTGCCTGGCACTATGCTTAGCAGGTGAGTATCACATGTTAGTGGACCAGTTGCCATGAGGGGAAGAATGGTATGGAAATGAATTATTTAACTATTGATTTCTTTATACAGTATCATTCAGGGAACATATGGTCAATCATTCTTCTCTACAGCTCAAGTCAACAAAATTGCCTGACAACAGAGACAGGTGTAGTTGAAAGGTGCTCATATTTCTGAGGCTAATGGAAGTCTTGATCACAGTTTTATCCCGTAGAAATAAGAGCACTGTGACTGCTCCAGGTCTCTTTATGAACATAAATTTAAGATGAACGAAATCTTGAAACCTGGTCAGGCCATAGAGGGAAGAAAAAGCATAAGTTTCTGAGCAAACTGTAAAAACAGTGTCATAGTAGAGTCTCAGTAACTCTGTGTTATTGAGTGGATACAGTTAACCAAAATCTCATCATTGGAACAGAAAAGATTTACCTTTTCTGCCTAACATGAGAATCTCTGAATCATGGAAGAGTCAACTTACTAAAGATACATGAAAGAAATCCTTGGAAGAATTCCAGCCTGAACCTCTCCTGAGCATACAAGTTTGGAAACTTTTCTCATGTTTTCATTGTAGGATTGGGACCATGAAGGCTTCAATTGCTTTTAGCTAATTGTCCTTAGTTTTGTGGGTCTCACAGTAGAGGTGGGAAAGGAGATGATGGCAAATATAATTACTGCTGTTGGAGTTGCTACTATTATTTAATGCCTACATGTTACCTCTTAGCTTATAGATCCCAATCAGTAACTGATCAGATCCACCATCTACCCCACAATTCCTGTGACCGGCTCTCTCTTTCAATTTATAGCTATGGGACCTATTCACATGGAACTTTTAAGAAGCTGGGAATTCCTGGGCCAACACCGGTGCCTTTTTTGGGAACTGTTCTGGCCTACCGTAAGGTGAGTGTTGTTTGAGCCCCTTATTTTGTCTGTGGTTGTAAATACCTGCTGAGTGCCATAGTAAAAATGTCCATCCCTGGAGGAAATTCTGAGGTTCCATATTTTCCAGAAATGACTTCATAGGTCCCACCCAGCACCGGGCCAGGTTTACCCCAGGGCTCTATTGTCAGCTATATAGAGTCTTGGGTTTGCCTTCAGTCAGTCAGCCCAGCTCTGACTGATTCAGCACAGGAATGAATGGCCTAACATGTGAGCATTGTGAAGAGGATTATCTTACAGGCAGGGACAGATTTCCGGATAGGCACATTCATACTTAAATGTTAGGAGAAAAACATGATGGGAGTGCTGGTAGTAGTTTACCAAGCTGTGTAACTAGACTTAAACTTCCTGTTCATAGTATGAACTCAGGAAAGATTTTCTTCCTCCTGGACAGAGTCAACTTACTAAAATTGACACGTCAGTCTATTTGGCAATCCAAGTAGTCACCATTGGGTGAATCCCCCTGCAATTATTTCCATGACTGTGCTCTACTTTTTGTCACGCATGACATCTTTGGGGATTTGAGAGATTCCTTGAAAGGAGGCATCCTGTGGGTGAGTCCGAGCACCCTACGGGTATAACTAAGACAAAATGGCGGCTGTCTATCGGCTTCAGATATTTAACCACTAAATGATTTTGTTGTTTTTTTTTAACACAGGCAGAATTGCTTATACAAGATCACTAGAAAGGAGATGATTTAATGAAATTATAAAAATGTAATTTCATTTAGTGGCATGTATTAGGTGATACATGGACTGGATTTTGGCAGGACCTTTGTGACTAATCCGGCTCTAATGCCTCACCCAAGGCCTGGCCTTGGATGGATGTTAGGAACTGGTGTCCAGAAGGCCAGTGGGCAGCTCAGATTCCTCTCCTGTAGGCCTGAGCCTTGTTTCTCAGATCCTACATGTCCCAACTAGGGCCTCATTGCCTCCTTACTGCCTAAGAACTTTCTGTACTTTTTTCCCTCAGAAAAAGTCATTATTTCCTTTCTACCTTTCTCTTAATAAAAGCACCTGAAGACCCACATTGTGGAACTTTCTTTTGCACATTTAAAATATAAAATATAACAGTTGAAATGTGTGACAGGATTTTTTTTAATTCAATTTACAGAAGCAAAAACTCAGAGCCAGGGTCTAATTTGCTTTGTCCTTTTGGAAGTGGTGGCACCTTCTGTCTTTTCCACATTGAGCTGGAAAAGTGGAAGGTCCTTTTTGTCAAATACCCGCTCACTTTCTCTCTCAACAAACATGCCTTAGAGTTTGTTAAATCTGCTAGTCTTTGGTGTCTTTAACTTTCTCATTCTACTGGAATTCTAGCGAGGCCTGTGAGATGAAGGGAAAGGGTGCTTAACTAAGAGAGCTGAGTGTGTGTGACTACTTGTGGTCACATTCCCTCAGCTGCAATCTTCTCCTCTGTCCCTGGAGGTGATAATTCAGAGGGTTATGAGACGTTCGAGGCAACTATACACAAAACATCCACAAAATATGCCAGAGACAAGGTGTTACTGGAGAGTAGATGGGATAATTTGGTCAGTACCCACTATACTCAGAGAACAGTCAAAGGTGACCTTAAATACTGTTTCAAATGTCTGCTCTATTTACTGTCCTTTCTCCTAAGACATCTCTGAATAAGCTTTCCTGTAATTACCACTTAAAGTTAGTAAGCCTGATTTCATGCTATTCAAATAGTCATTTTTGTCCCAATTAGAAGTAGGGTTCAATATATTTAGATCAATAATATAATTTTGGTTTTTGTTACAGGGCTTTTGGGATTTCGATATGAAATGTTTCAAAAAGTATGGAAAAATGTGGGGGTGAGTATTCTGGACATTTCCTGTATGTAACTTATTATGAAGAGGACGATCTCCTTCAAAGCCTCTTGGGATGGAGCCTATTAGAGGCCTTCAGAGGCTTTTCCTACAGGGATCCTCTATGTCCCTGGGTTCCAGGTCTCTGACTCAGACCTGGAGAGTCTCACTTTTTCTCCAGTCTTTGATGGCCTGGGGACATCCTAGCATCACTTCCTGTTTGGTGTCTCCTATTCCTCTGGTCTCATTTTTCCTTCCTATGTCCATTTAAATTGCATAAAATACATTATTTCAGACTCTTAATGTCTGCATGCCATTGCCTTTTCCCATATGACTCACATTTAATTAAAATTTAAATAATTAATTAAATTAATCAATTCATTTAATTATTTAATCATAAATAAATTGAAATTTAATTTATTTAAATTTTTCATTTTTTAATTTTATATATTTCTTACATCATTTTCATTTTTGAACAATGTATGCATTTTCATCTTGGTTATAGTCCCCATACAATTCCCACCCCGCCTTGTTTTGTTCCTACTCCCTCCCTCCTCCCCCCATAGTGTGTCTCTGGTTTATAGTTGCTTGTTGATTTTGATTTTTACTTTATTATAATTAGTCTTTTTCCTGGTCCCTTATTTAGGTTTTCTAAATTCCTGCTATGAGTGAGACCATCTGGTATTTTTCTTTTTCTTTTTTTTTTTTTTTTTTTTTAGAGGCATGTATTTTTATTTATGATTTATTTATTTGTTTGTTTGTTTTGTTTATACATGCACTGGGTACAGTCAGAAGCGCGGGAGGGTGAGAGAATTCACCAGAGCCAGAGCAGGGAGCAGAGCAGGCAGAAGGACCGAAGTACACTGCTGAGGGGAGCAGCGGGCGGCAGGAGAGGTCTGCGCGCCATGTGGGACCCTCCTCCGGTGGCCGGGGAGTAGCCGGGGATGGAACCGGCGCCGCAGAGGCCGCGGGCAGCTTCGCAACCCAGCGCACAACCGCTGCGCCACCGGGGAGGCCCTATTTTTCTTTTTCTTTCTGGCTTATTTCACTGAGCATGATCCCTTCCAGCTCCATCCATGTAGCTACAAATTGCATGAGTTTATCTTTTTTGATGCTGAGTAATATTCCATTGTGTATATGTACCTCATCTTCTTGATCCAGTCATCTATTTTTGTGCATTTGGGTTGTTTCCATAGCTTAGCTATTGTAAACAGTGCTGCTATAAACATAGGGGTACAGGTGCCCTTTTGAATTAATGTTTCTGTGTCATTTGGGCAAATACCTAGGAGTGGAATTGCTGGATCATATGGAAGCTCCATCTTTAGTAGGTTGAGGAATCTCCACATAGCTTTCTATGGTGGTTGGACCAGTTTGCAGTTCCACCAGCAGTGCAGGAGAGTTCCTTTTTCTCCACATGCTTGCCAACATTTGTTGTTGCTAGTTTTTTTAATATGTGCCATTCTCACTTGTGTAAGATGGTATCTCATAGTAGTTTTGATTTGCATTTTCCTGATGACAAGTGATGTTGAACATTTTTTCATATGCCTGTTGGCCATTTGCATTTCCTCTTTGGAGAAGTTTCTTTTTAGCTCTTCTGCCCATTTTTGGACTGGATTATTTACTTCTTTTCTTTTTTTTTTTAAAGATTTATTTATTTATTTATACAAGCACTGGGTACAGTCAGAAGCATGGGAGGGTGAGAGAATTCGCCAGAGCCAGAGCAGGGAACAAAACAGGCGACAGACGAAATACACTGCTGACGGGAGCAGCGGGCGTGGCAGGAGAGGTCTGTCGCGCCATGTGGGACCCGTCACTGGGGATCAAACCAGCACTGCAGAGGCTGTGGACAGCTTCGCAGCCCAGCGCTCAACTGCTGCGCCACCAGGGGAGGCCCTGGATTATTTACTTTGTTTTTGTTGAGTCTCGTCAGTTTTTTGTAGATTTTTGTGATCAGTCCTTTATCATTAATGTTGTGTTCAAAAATTTTCTCCCAATTGGTGGGGTTTCTCTTTGTTTTGGTTACTGTCTCTTTTGCTGTAAAGAAGCTCTTTAATTTTATGTAGTCCTAGCTGTTTATTTTTGCCTTTACTATCACTTCTTTGGGTGATGTGTCTTTAAAGATGTTACTGAGGTGTATGTCATGTAGTTATATTTCCTTATATATAGTTTATGGTTTCAGGTCGTATGTCTAATTCTTTTTTTTTTTTTTTAAAGATTTATTTATTTATACAAGCACTGGGTACAGTCAGAAGCGCGGGAGGGTGAGAGAATTCACCAGAGCCAGAGCGGGGAGCAGAGCAGGCAGGAGGACCGAGGTACACTGCTGAGGGGAGCAGCGGGCGGCAGGAGAGGTCTGCGCGCCATGGGGGACCCTCCTCTGGTGGCAGGGGAACAGCCGGGGATCGAACCGGCGCCGCAGATGCCGCGGGCAGCTTTGCAACCCAGCGCTCAACCGCTGCGCCACCGGGGAGGCCCCGTATGTCTAATTCTTTAATCCATTTTGAGTTGGTTTTTGTGTATGGCGTGAGGTAGTAGTCTAGCTTCATTCTTTTGCATGTCGTGACCCAGTTTTCCCAGCACCATTTATTGAACAAACTTTCTTTTCTCCATTGCATATTCTTTGCTCCTTTGTCAAAGATTAGTTGACCATAAATCTGTGGGTTTATTTCTGGATTTTCTATTCAGTTCCATTGGTCCATGTGTCTGTTCTTATTCCAGTACCATGCAGTTTTGATTATTATGGCTTTGTAATATAGTTTGAAGTCTGGGAGTGTGATACTTTCATTCCCCCCCCCTTTTTTTTTTCAGGAGAGCTTCAGCTATTTGGAGTTTTTGGTGGCTCCATATGAATTTCATCAATATTTGTTCTATTTCTTTGAAGAATGTCATTGAAATTTTTATTGGAATAGCATTTGAATCTGTAAATTGCTTTTGGTAAAATGGCTATTTTGATAATGTTAATTCTTCCAATCCATGAGCAGGGGATGTCTTTCTATTTCTTTGTATCTTCTTTTATTTCTTTTAACAGTGTTTTGTAATTTTCTTTGTATAGGCCCTTTACCTCTTTTGTTAGGTTTATTCCCAGGTATTTGATTTTTTTTTTTTGTTTGTTTCAGTAATAAAAGGGATGGTTTTCTTGATTTCTTCTTCTTCAGATTGATGGTTTGTGTATAGGAAGGCTACTTATTTTTGTGCATTGATTTTGTATCCTGCTACTTTACTAAACTGATTGATTAGTTTGATTAGTTGTGTGGAGTTTTGGGGGTTCTCTATGTATATTATCATATCATCTGCAAATAGTGATAGTTTAACTTCTTCCTTCCCTATTTGGATTCCTTGTATGTCTTTCTCTTGTCTTATTGCTCTGGCTAGGACTTCCAGTGTTATATTGAAAAGCAGTGGTGAGAATGGACATCCTTGTCTTGTTCCAGATCTTAATGGAAATGCTTTTAACTTTTCACCATTGAGAATGATATTGGCTATGGGCTTGTCGTATATGGCCTTTACGATATTGAGGTATGTTCCTTGTATCCCGAGAATTTCAAGGGCCTTTATCATAAATGGGTGTTGTACTTTGTCAAAAGCTTTCTCAGCATCTATTGATTTATCATATGGTTTTTATATTTCTTTTTGTTCATGTGTTGGATTACATTGATTGATTTTCGTATGTTGAACCATCCTTGTGTCCCTGGAATAAATCCTACTTGGTAGTGGTGAATTATCTTATGGATACATTGTTGGTTTTTGTTAGCTAAAATTTATTGAGGATATTTGCAGCAGTGTTCATTAGAGAGATTGGCCTATAGTTTGTGTGTGTGTGTGTGTGTGTGTGTGTGTTGTCCTTGTTCGGTTTTGGTATTAGTGTAATATTGGCTTCATAGAACGTGTTTGGTATTGTCCCTTCCTTCTCAATTTTTTGAAAGAGTTTATGAAGGATAGGCACTAATTCGTTTCTGAATGTTTTGTAGAATTCATTTGTAAATCCATCTGGTCCTGGGCTTATGTTTTGGGGGAAGGTTTTGATTACTATTTCAGTTTCACTGCTTGTTGTTGATCTGTTTAGGTGTTCTATTTCTTCTTTATCTAGCTTTGGGTGATTGTAAAGTTGTAGGAATTTGTCCATCTCTTCTAGATTGTTGAGCTTGTTTGCATATAACTGTTCATAGTGGTTTCTGATTATTCTTTTGATTTCTGCTGTGTCTGTTGTGATTTCTCCTCTTTCATTTGTAATCCTATTTATTTGTGCTTTCCCCCATTTTTCCTTTGTGAGCCTGGCTAGGGGTTTGTCTATTTTATTTTTTTTTTTTTTTTTGAAGAATCAGCTCTTAGTTTCATTGAACTTTTGGATTTTTTTTTTAGTTTCTATTTCACTTATTTCTGCTTTGATTTTTATTATTTCCTTTCTTCTACTGGTTTTAGGGTTTTTGTTCTTTTTCTTGTTCTTTGAGATGTGTGATTAGGTTGTTTCTTTGAGTTCTTTCTTGTTTCTTGATGTTAGCCTGTATTGCTATATGTTTTCCTCTTATTACTGCTTTTGCTGCATCCCATACATTTAGGAAATTGGTGTCCTCCTTGTCATTCAACTCAAAGTATTTTTTAATTCCTTCTTTGATCTCCTCATTAGTCCAATGGTCTTCCAGTAGTGTGGGTTTCAATCTCCATGAGGTAGGAGGTTCCTTGGCTTCTTTTTATGGTTTATTTCTAGTTTGATGCCTTCATGGTCAGAGAAGATAGTTGGTATGATTTCAATCTTGGTGTATCTGTTGATGTTTGTATTGTGTTCCAGTATGTGATCGATTCTGGACAATGATCCGTGTGTGCTTGAGAAAAATGTGTACTCAAATTTTTTTTGGGTTTAGTATTCTATAGATTTCAGTTAAGCCCATGAGGTCTGGATCCTTATTTCGAGTTTTAGTGTCCTTATTTATTTTTTGTCTTGTTGATCTATTGTTGATAGTGGTGTGTTAAAGTCTCCTACTACATGTGTATTTTCTCTGATGACTGTTTTCAGAGATAATAATAGTTGTCTGATATATTTTGGTGCTCAGCTCACCTCTGGCTGTGGGGACAGCCCTTACCCAGTTCCAGACAGTCTCGGTGGATTCTGGACGCAGTGATCCCTGTTCTAAAAAAATTCTAATTTATTTAAATTTTGTATTTCATATGTCCTTTTGCAAAAGGGCTGGGCAAGGGATAATGCCAGGAGGAGAGTCTGGACTCCCACGTGCAGAAACCAACTTCTTAAATTTATTTTTTTTAAAGATTTATTTACTTATGCATACAAGAACTAGGGTACAAGCCAGAGGTGTGGGGGGTGATGATTCACCAGAGACAGTGTGGGGAACAGAAGAGGCAGACTGACTGAAATACACTGCTGAGGGGAACAGCGGGCGAGTCAGGAGAGGTCTGCTGTGCCATGTGGGTTGCTCCCTGGCCAGCCAGGGATCGAACTCATGCTGCAGTGGCTGTGGATAGCTTCATAGGTTGCATCTTAACCCCTTGCACCACCAGGGAGGCCCCAACTTCTTAAATTTAATCAGTTCTGTTTTCTGGACACAGGTTTTACGACGGTCAACAGGCTGTATTGGCTATCACCGATCCAGACATGATCAAAACAGTCCTAGTGAAAGAATGTTATTCTGTCTTCACAAACCGGCGGGTAGGCATCCATTTTTTTTAAAGTTATTCATTAACTAAATTTTTATTTTGAAATAATTATAGATTCACAGGAAGTGAAGGCGGTTCTATGTCAGGTAACCTTCATCCTGTTTCCCCCGATGCTGATATCTCACCCAATGATGGTACAATATCAAAGCAAGAAGCTTACATTGGTACTGTCCACAGAACTTAGTCAGATTCATTACGTTTATGTGCCCAGATCAATTTATCATTTGGTCTATGACAGTTTGTCACATGTGTAGAAAACAAACACCACAACCAAGAAAACAGAGCTGCTTATTGCATAAGGCTCCCTCTTACTATTTTTTTTTTAAGATTTAATTATTTATTTATACAAGCACTGGGTACAGTCAGAAGCACGGGAGGGTGAGAGAATTCACCAGAGCCAGAGCAGGGAGCAGAGCAGGCAGAAGGACCGAAGTACACTGCTGAGGGGAGCAGCGGGCGGCAGGAGAGGTCTGCGCGCCATGTGGGACCTGCCTCTGGTGGCCGGGGAGCAGCCGGGGATCGAACCAGCGCTGCAGAGGCTGCGGGCAGCTTCACAACCCAGCGCTCAACCACTGCGCCACCGGGGAGGCTCCCCTCTTACTATTCTTTTATAGTCACAGTGCAGAGATTGCCTTTTTCCCTAAGTCTCTTTAACTGAGCAAACATTTTTTAATTTTGGTAAGGCCAATTTATCAATTTTTCCTTTTATGGATTGTGCCTTTGGTGTCAAGCCTGAAAATTCTTCACCCAGCCCTAAGGTCCTCATGATTTTCTCCTGTTTTTTCTTAAATATTATGTTGTCTTAATGTTTTATGTGTAAGTCTATGATCCATTCTGTGTTAATTTTTATAAAAGATGAGTGGTTTAGGTCAAAGTTCATTATTTATTTAGCCCATGATGTTTCAACATGTGATACATTGTGAAATGGTCACCACCATTTGGGAGGTAGGGCATATCCTACTTCCCATATTACCTTTGTGTGTGTTAAGAACACTTAATATCTACTCAGTAATTATTAATTACAGTAATATTAATTATAGTCACCATGCTATACATTAGTTCTTCAGAACTTATTCATCTTATATTGGAATGCTTGCATCCTTTGATCAATATCTCTGTCCCCCTCCCTAGCCTCTGATAAACCACTGTTCTGTAACTTAACTTTTTTCTCATTTGAAAACCAAATGCCTTTACTCTCCCCCTACCCAATTTATGTTTTAGATGCTACATCTTTACATACAATTTACATCTTTTTACATTATATCCATTAACCTGAGCTGCTGTAGGGGCTGGGACTGGTGTATACATGCCCAGCCTCAGAGCCTGGGTTGGCCGTTGACCTGGATGTAGGCTCCTGGAGCATTGGTAATGGTACTGACTGGGGTAGCTGTGGTGGAGGTGGAAAAGGGCAGGGCAGGTCTCAGAGAGCTACAGGTTTCTGTGCAAGCCCTGCCTCTCCCATCAGCCACCAAGTCTGCAGGGGGTCCCCAGATGCCATGCTAGTTTCCTTGGTAGTAAAGATTGCTGTGGTTTTCTTCAGAGCAGGGCTCAGAGACCCAAGGTCATTGGATCATATGGCTGATATTAAGAGTCCTTACCCTTTATTCACAGTCTCTGGGTGGAGTGAAACCAAAGCAGGTGCAATGTGCAATGCCCTGAAATACTAGTGAAACTGGTTGTTCACCCCTCTCTCCTTTCCTCGCAAGAGGAACTCTCTCAGGTTGGGAAATTCCTTCTTGGCACTGAGCAGAGCTGGTCTGGAGGATGGGACGATGTGGGCAAAATGAAACTTCTTCCTACCCTTTTGGTGCAGTTTTTCTCAGACTTTTTGCTCCACTGTTGCTGAAGTTTCTTAAGTAGATTTCTGAACTCTCCCAGATCAATTTATCATTTGTGGCTAGCTCTCTAAGCATTGCGCTTTTGGGGATGATGAAACCTGGCATCTCTTACTGTGCTGTCTTGGTGATGTCATTCCAAGGATGTTTCACCAGTAAGTGTGAGGTTAGCTGCAGAGTTTTTGTAGATGTTCTTTATCAAGATTAGGAAGTTCCCCTCTCTTGCTAGTTTGTGAGTTTTTAATCATGAATGAGTGTGAAGTTATCTGTTTAAAAAGGTAGTTTTCGGAAATGAAAGAAGCTATCAAACAGGTTGGCTAGATAGCCCTGTCCCAAACTGAGAAATGAAATGATCTTTCTTTTTTTTAAATCCCTGGCATGGGGGAGGGGGTGGGAGGATGAAAAGGAAAAGAACTTCCATGTAATTGCAACATTTCTTCAGAATTGCAAATAGATACCTAATCTTTTAAGTAAACTACTGTTTATTTTTTTAAATCACCAAATCAAGACATCTCTTTTTCAAGTTGTTTGTGCTGTAAATATATGTAAATACAGAACTGGTCTGAGGCAACATACAGTTTGCCAAGGTCATCTGTCTCTCTGTCACCAATCTCTTTTTACTCACAAAGCCCTGGAGGATGTATTAGGTCTTATTCCTGTCTATGCCACTGGAAGATCAGTTTCCTTACCACTTGGCTCATTTGCACTTAAACGGAGACTGGACCATAAAGGTTGGAATCCACATCAGGTGCTAGATGTCTCCTCTACCCTCCTCAAGGGAGCTAGGTATTTGGAATAAATATTGAGTATCTAGCATAGGGTTTGCTACCAAGTAGACAGTCACTACATATTTGTTGAATGACTGATGGCCATTTAACAAATTGTCTGCGACTGTTGAGACATCCAAACAAATGGGTATAATATCTTTTGTTTTTCACTCTAGCCTTTTGGTCCAGTGGGATTTATGAAGCATGCCCTCTCGCTGTCTGAGGATGACCAATGGAAGAGACTACGGTCATTGCTGTCTCCAACCTTCACCAGCGGAAAACTCAAGGAGGTAAAAACATAAGAGGACTTAAATTGGAAACTCAAAGAATGAATATGGGCACAGATAGAAAATAAGGTCATAGTCTGTTTCCAAGGGGTAGTCTGCTGAATTTGAGCTTCCCCAAAATGGCATTTAATCTCTATGTCCTAAAAGAAACATTGTAAGATTGATTATAAAATGTGACTCAGGGGCCTCCCTGGTGGCGCAGTGGTTGAGCGCTGGGCTGTGAAGCTGCCCCACAGCCTCCGCAGCACTGGTTCGATCCCAGGCCACTGGCGAGGGTCCCACATGGCGCGCAGACCTCTCCTGCCACGCCCGCTGCTCCCCTCAGCAGTGTATTTCGTCAGTCTGCCTGTTCTGCTCCCAGCTCTGGCTCTGGTGAATTCTCTCACCCTCCCGTGCTTCTGACTATACCCAGTGCTTGTATAAATAAATAAATAAAATCTTAAAAAAAAAATGTGACTCAGTACTCATGCTCAGGTCTGCTTTCTTTTTTTTTTAAGATTTATTTTATTTATACAAGAACCGGGATACAGGCCAAATGTGCAGGAGGTGAGAGGATTCACCAGAGACAGAGCGGGAAGCAGAACAGGCAGACTAACGAAATACACTGCTGAGGGACCAGTGGATGAGACAGGAGAGGTGTGCCTCACCATGTGGGTTGCTCCGAGGCCGGTGGGGAACAAACTGCACTGCAGAGGCTGCGGACAGCTTCACAGCGCTGCGCTCAACCACCTGTGCCACCAGGGAGGCCCTCGGGTCTGCTTTTAACTTTAGTGTTGTTGTATTTTGTGTTCAGATGTTCCCGATGGTTGGCAAGTTTGGAGATGTGTTGGTGAGGAACATGAGGAAGGAAGCAGAGAAAGGCAAGCCTGTGTCCTTGAAAAAGTAAGTAGGAGTGCCAGGCTTCTGAGTTGTCTTGAGGTGAAATTCCCACTGCTGAGTTATTCTTGTAAGCCCACACAAAAGTGGGGGATTTTGGTGTCCACAAGAAGTGTACACAAAAAAGCAGGACAGGATTAATTTATCTGCTTAATTGTCACCCCAAATATTCTGGAAGACAAAATACATAATTTAGAAAGAAGAAACACAATCACACCAAAGTATTGAGTGCAGAGGGGGAATGGAATGGTGAGAGGAGAAGTCACAAGGTACATATTGATGGGTAATGGGTAGGACAGGAAATATACAAAGTGAAATTTGAAGCAAATTGAAGCCTTTCATGATTTTTCTAAGGAAACTAGCAAAATACTAAGTATTAAGTTTTGCCATCTCTCCTTCCTTCAGTCTCAGAAGAGAGAAGGTCCTGTGCAGGCAATGGGTAGGGTGACCATGTCAATTTTTAGCAATTCACCCCTGGCAAAGGGCCAGCTGGCACCTGATAAACACCTCATGAATGAATGTGATGGCAGCATAGATCCTTCAGATGATCCAGCTGATGCTTCTCAAAGTGTGTGGTTTTTACCTGTCTAGCCCAGGCATATGAATTTACAAGTACTCCTTGCTGCAGATATTGGGTGCAGATAGCAAAGAGGAGCTAATTTAAATTTTCCATTTCTTTCTTTCCTCAGCATATTTGGAGCCTACAGCATGGATGTGATCACTAGCACATCATTTGGAGTGAGCGTTGATTCCCTCAACAACCCGAAAGATCCCTTTGTAGAAAATACCCAGAAGCTCTTAAGATTTAATTTCCTTGACCCATTCATTCTCTTAATAAGTATGTGGACTATTATTTTTCTTCTTTGTTCCTTCTTCCTCCCTTCCCCTGCCTGTTTCTCTCTAACAGCTTTATTGAGATATAATTCACATACAATGTAATTTACCCATTTAAAATGTCCATCAGCAAATGAATGGATAAGGCAAATATAATCTATGTATATATGTGTGTGTACACATATATGTATATATAGGAATATGTATATATAAGAATCTATATGTTTGTATGTATGTATCTCTATATGAATATATTCATAAAAGAAGAAAATCCTACCATTTGAGAAAACAGGGATAGCACTTGAGGGCACTGTAGTGAAATAAGACAGAGAAAGACAAATACTGTACAATATCCCTTATATGTGGAAGCTAAAAAAACCCAACACACTCATGTTAAAAGAGATCAGATTTATGTTACCAGAGGCAGAGGCTGGGAGTGGGAAAATGGGAGGAAAGCACTCAAAGGTACACACTTTCTGTATAGGATAAGTGAACACTGGAGATGTGATACACAACATGATGACCATAGTTTACACTGCTCTATGTATAGTTTTCAGTTGCTAAGAGAATAGCTCTTGACGAGAGAAAAAAAAATTTCTAACCATATGAGATCATGATGTTAAACTTATTGTGGTAATCATATTGTAACATAGGCCAGTCAAATCATTATGCAGTACATCTTCAACCTCTATAGTACTTATGCTAATTATAACAATAAAACTTTAAAAGGGCTTTTAGCACATACAAAGACATAAAACCATCACTCTCGTCAATTGTAAAACACTTTTTGTCAACTCAGAAACTCTGTTTTGTAACTATTACCTCCTGCTTTCCTTAGTTCTAAGCAACCAGGCATCTAATTTCTGTCTACATAGATTTGTCTGTTCTGGACACACTTCCCATGTATATAGAATTATATAATGTGTATTCTTTGTGACTGAATTCTTTCATTTAGCATTATTTTTCAATGTTCATCCTTATGTAGCATGTACCTGTTTTTTATTTCTTTTTATAAACAAATACTATTCCATCGCATAGACATGCTAAATTTTGTGTATCCATTCAGTAGTTGATGGACATTTTGGTTTTTTCTGCCATTTGGTTCTGCCATTTGGCTATTGTGAACAGTGCTGCTTTCAACACTCATGTATAAAATTTTCTTTGAAAACCTGTTTTCAATTCTTTTAGGCATATGCTCAGACAGAATTGCTGAGTTTTATAGTAATGCTATGTTTAACTATTAAGGAACTGCCAAATTGTTTTTCTCATTCCCACCAGCAATATATGAAGCTTCCAATTTCTCCATATTTTTGCCAACTCTTGGTGAATATTTTTTCTGTCTTTTTGATTATGACCATCCTAGTGGATGCAAAGTGGTAGCTCATTGTGGTTTGATTGTAATTACCTGGTGTCTAGTCATATTGAGCAACTTTATATATGTTTTGTGAAATTTTTATATATATTTTAAAGATTTATTTATGCATACAAGAACTGGGTTACAGGCCAGAGGTGTGGGGGGTGAGAGGATTCACCAGAGACAGACTGGGGAGCAGAACAGGCTGATTGACCAAAATACACTGCTGAGGGGAGCAGCAGGTGAGACAGGAGAGGTCTGCCGTGCCATGTGGGTAGCTCCCTGGCCGGCCAGGGATCGAACTCGTGCTGTAGAGACTGTGGACAGATTCATAGTGTGGTGCTTAACCCCTTGTGCCACCAGGGAGGCTCTTTTATATGTTTAGATAAATATCTGTTCAAATTCTTTGCTCACGTATGGTCGGGTTGTCTTCTTGTCATTGAGATAGTTCTTTATATAGTCTAAATAGATTTTTTAAAATCATTATTCTTTTCAAATTTAAACCTTATAATGATAAATTTCTCTCTGAGCACCGCTTTTATTACATCCCATAAGCTTTGGCTATTCAGTTTTATTCATTTCAAAGTACTTTGCTATGTCTTTATTTTTGGTCATCTCAAAGTAATTTCAAGCTGTTCTTTTGATTTCTATTTTGACCCATTGGTTATTTATGAGTGTGTTATTTAATGTATAACTATTTTTGAGTTTCCCAATTTTCTTTTTGTTATTGATTTCTAATTTCATTTCATTGTGATTGAAATATATATGCATTATTATGTATGTTCTGACTAATATTTTTTGAACAGCACAAATAATTAAAGTAGCAGACTGTAGTCTGGTGCATCCAAAGAGCCTCTAGTACCATAGATAAGGGACCGAGAAGTCAAGGAGTTTAATTCCGTTTCTTGGATTACTACAAAAGCATAGAAGGGGCTCGCTGCTATAGTGGTGGCCCCATGTGTGACTTTCCTTGCTCAACGAATGGCTTGGAAGTCTGAGCCAAGGTCTTAGAGGAAATGGCTCCTGGTTGAGAACTCTGTTTAATTACTCTTCTGGTTAATAGAAAAAAATTGTAATTTGCTGGTATATTTTATATTTTTATCATGTTTTCTTTTTCCCTACAGCTTTCTTCCCATTCTTAACACCCGTTTTTGAATTATTAAACATCTCTCTATTTCCAAAAAGTGTCACTGGTTTTTTCAGAAACTCTATAAAAAGGATGAAAGAAAATCGCCTCAAGGATGACCAACAGGTAAAATCTGGTGGTGGTTACATGAGAGTATTCACTTTTAGATGAGTTATTGAGCCGTATATGTATGATTTAAATACTTCTTTGTATTTTTTTAACTCTAAGATTTAAGGCAGAGGAGGTCTGACATTTTAGGGGGAGTGAAAAAGATGGAAGTTGGGAAATGAGATAAGAAAATGAATCAGGGCCTCCCCAGTGGCGCAGCGGTTGAGCGCTGGGTTGCGAAGCTGCCCGAAGCCTCCGCGGCGCCGGTTCGATTCCTGGCTGCTCCCCGGCCACCTGAGGAGGGTCCCACATGGCGCGCAGACCTCTCCTGCCGCCCGCTGCTCCCCTCAGCAGTGTACTTCGGTCCTTCTGTCTGCTCTGCTCCCCGCTCTGGCTCTGGTGAATTCTCTCACCCTCCCGCGCTTCTGACTGTACCCAGTGCTTGTATAAATAAATAAATAAATCTTTAAAAAAAAAAAAAAAAAAAAAAAAAGAAAATGAATCAGAGAGACAACGTTTAAAATTTAATAATAGACATTATAGTTAGAATATTACTACAGAAATATTAAGCTTTACCACTTCTCTGTAATGAATTATCAAAGGATAAAAAAATTACTGTTTAAAATTATTTTTCTGTTATGATAATTTTCCGAGATCTTACAGTGACAAAGAATCACTTCAATTCCAAGCCTTTTATTTTGTACATTCTCATCAGGTTACCTAGTGCAGTACAGTTTATTTAAATTAGAGCCCTCATTTATATCTTAGGAAAGATATAAATTTTCTCTGGGCGTTGAGGCTGTAAGTCAGCTAACCATCTTTGCCTTCATGAGGTGTAGAGGCCAGTACCAGGATGTCTGCAGGTGAGAGGACAGGGCTGAATGCTCCAAGATGTCAGCGAAGAGTGTATAAAATTCTGGTAGGGTAGCATTTGAAGATTCTCACACAAAAACGGCTAATGAACTCTGGCCATTCATTGTTAAGACTGGAGGGAAAAAAGGATTGCAGTCAGGAACTTCTTAAGGGGTAACAGGAGAGGGAGCAGGCTATTCTTTGGCCTGGAGGCTGTGTTCAAAAGTCAGAGAAGCTGAGGATCAGAGAAAGCAAAGACCAAAGAGCAGCTGGACATGAAGGCTGGATTTCTCTCAAGGAAATATCCTGCCATGCAAGATTTAGAGTGCCTTCTTTGTTCAGGAATGATTCAGGTGGTACTGGTCAGACTTCTGGACTCAAAGGGGCCATATTCTGAGGAAGCAGGTTACCTACCACACTCCTGATGTTTTTCTGACTTCACAAGTGACTTTCTGTTATTGAGAATCTCTTTCTTCTTTCAGCACCGAGTGGATCTTCTTCAGCTCATGATCAACTCCCAGAATTCCAAAGACACTGGCAACCATAAAGGTAACCAAGGAGTTGCTTCCGAGGGCCACAGATGGGGAGGCTCAGAGGTAGAGGTTGGTTCTGAAAATATGCAGGAAGTTCTTTAAGCAGATGAGAATTTCTTCCAAATCAAAAAGATACATGTTCAGGTATTAACTGTAGCTAAGGCACTTCTAGAAGCATACAGCATGGTTTTGTTCAAAGCTTGGAAGATAACCATAAACAAGCATTTCAAGCCCAAAAGCCAGTGATCTGAAAAATCAGCTGCACCAGAACCTCTGGGGAACTTGATTCCAATGTCAATTCTCAGAGTTCATCCAGACCCAGTGAATCAGTATTCTTGCCTGGGAATTTGCAGCACATTGGGATAGATATTACCCCAGTCTTGGACCTTAAGTCAGACACTTGATTAAAATTGTGTTCACAGAATTAATCTACTGTAAAGTTTTATTTTTCTCTTTGTCATTAGTAAGTAACTCGTGGAGGATGTCTTTGTAAACAGTCTGGCCCTCTCTAAGCTTTCACCTACTAGTTTTATCATCCATGAATAGTGTTTGGCTGAAACCACCGTTACTTTAATGGCTACGAGATGATGACTTTCTAATTCTAATATTTCATCTACATGTATTTAGTTGATGTTCCATTGTAAGGGAGAGCTTTCCATTCTGCCCCTTTTATTTATTTGTATCTATCTGTATGATCTCATATATAATTAATTTACTCTTACATTATTCTTTATTTTGAGACTCGAGTTTTCTCAAATTCCATTTCAGATGAGATCCTGTCCTTTTTTATTCTTTTGTAGACTCTGTTAGAGCAGTTTTAGGTTACAGCAGAATTGACTGGAAGATGAACAGATTTCCCATATGTCCCCTACCTACTCATAGAGGAAAGGAGAAAAGAGGGAGGAGAGAATATAGACCTTGAGAAAAACTGGATCAAGACAATTTTGTCTTTTTCTGACCCTATGAGATAGACACCCGAGTGCAAAACACTCCCAGTTAGATTGGGTTGCATTCCCAATTCCTCCCTAGGGATTTGGGAGTTTCATATGGATTTATTTCTCATCATCTAAATTGGGATGTTTTACATCAGCTTGCTTAATTGAAAATGTCTTTCTTCCGCTTTTAGCGATGACTGATCTGGAGATCATGGCCCAATCTATTATCTTTATTTTTGCTGGCTATGAGACCACCAGCACTTCCCTTTCATTTATTATGTATGAACTGGCCACTCACCCTGATGTCCAGAAGAAATTGCAGGAAGAGATTGATACCACTTTCCCCAATAAGGTGAGTGGGTGATCCCTGAAGAGGGGAGGAGAAGGTAGAGCCTTAGTAAGAATGCCTCCTCCATTTCCTGGGAGAATTTTAACTAAAAGCATGAACATCAGTTCTTCCACCTGTGCTACTTAGGAAAGAGATGAAGAGACAAAAGCAAAGAAGGAAAATAGGTAATCTATGCTACTCACAGAAATAAAAGATCTTTGAAAAAATGCTGATTCTTGTGTATCAGTTATATGGAATTCTTTGTGTTATGAAGAGACCTAAGTTAAACCCGTAAGCAACAACCAGGGGACTGTTCCAGGAACAGAGAATGGAGCTGAGTGTGAGGTTCTGACCCTCTTGTAACTTTCCCTAGAACTGAAATTGTGTGCCCTGGAGGCATCCAGTCACACCCTTCTTTTACCATATTTAGCTTAGAAAGGAACTAGTTTCCCCCAAGTTATTTATAGTTTTTATATAATAAAACATTTCTAAATTATTTATATTTATAAATACATTTTATATAATATAAATATGTATATATTCATATTTCATGTATGAATATGTTTATACTATATAATTTGTTTCTATGTAATTATAACATTTATTTTTATACATAATCAAAAGAGCAAGAGGGATTTTCAATGAAAAAGCTTTGTGTTGAATGTGGACTTTTTCTTTTACATGTTCTATTTCCCTGGTACGGGAAAGAGAACAGTGACTTTGAAATAATTCATATAAGATTAGTGGTCATAGTTTACTAGTTAGACTGATTCACATGAGAACAAAAAACCACTGCATGGTAAAGTGAGGGACTTCAGGGATGTTTAGGGGATTTTCCTACAGGTCTCCCACAGTTATAACTATGCCACACATCTCAAGGGGCCTCTGAGCAGGTCAAGGACATGATAGATATTGAAATGCCTACAAACGTTAAGGTCTTCAACCATAATCAGTTGTTCTTTGGAGCTCTTAACTTTTCAATAATGCTGACTACACTGATTGAGAGTTCATCTCAAATCTTACTTTATCAAACTCTGGTCCTTTCTTCCCAGGCACCACCCACCTATGATACCGTGATGCAGATGGAATATCTTGATATGGTGGTGAATGAAGCTCTCAGAATATACCCAATTGCTGGTAGAATTGAGAGGGTCTGCAAAAAAGATGTGGAAGTCAGTGGGGTGTTCATTCCCAAAGGAACAGTGATCATGATGCCAATCTTTGTTCTTCACAAAGACCCAGAGCTTTGGACAGAACCAGAGGAGTTCCGGCCTGAAAGGTACATTGTCCCCGGGCAAGGGCGCCCACCCTGGCCTGGCTGGTTGAAACATGTTCTGATGTCTCTCAGAAAAGATGACAAACATGTGATTGTACAATCATTTATTTGCACATTTTTTTCTTTTAAAAGTTTTTTTCCTCATTTAAAAGAGTGATCACGGTTGTCAAAATTTTACAAAGTGTAGAATAGAAAAAAAGAAACTTATGTCTACAATCCCAATACCTTAAGATAGACCGCATTATAATAATGTGGTGTATGTTCCATATGGATATTTTTCTATGCATATATAGATTTTTTAAATTGGAATGCATTGCATCATATTTGGTTTTGAACTGCCTACTTTGTTTAACAGTAAACTATAAACAATATCTTATGTTAATTTCCCCACATATATTTATGAGGCATATATACTGGTGTAATATTCTGATATATATACACGTACACACACAGTTGTACCAACTAACTTAATGCTTTGTCTTCTCTCTCTCTCTCTCTCTTTCTCTCTCTCCCTCCCTCCCTGCCCTCTGTCTCTCTCTCTCTATTTCTCTCTCTCAATAATTTCCTTCAGTCAGGAAATTCTTTGTCTTTCCAAGTGAGAACAGCTCATTACCCTGAAGGTAATTTTAATGGTTACACATCTTCTTTTAAACAGAACTCATCTTGTCTCTCAATAATAGTGGAGCGCCTATGAAATATGGGAGTGAGAGGATCTGTAGTTTACAATTCTCATAACAAAATAACATTGACAGGGTTTTGATGACTAGCCCATGAAAGTACTCTCTGTAGTATTACTGCTTTTTGAATCTGAGGACCCCAAACATGTAGCTCTTGTGGTTTTGTTTCATTAACTTGTTTTCATCAACTATTTTGCAACCAGGTTTGGCAAGAATAACAAGGACAACATAAATCCTTATATATATATGCCCTTTGGAAACGGACCCCGGAACTGCATTGGCATGAGGTTTGCTCTTATGAACATGAAAATTGCTCTTGTCCGAGTACTGCAGAACTTCACCTTCAAGCCTTGTAAAGAAACACAGGTCAGACAATCGGCTTTCTGCAAAATAATTTTTATTGGAAGCTGTTTCTTTCCTGACGGATGGAGATAAGAATGTGCTCATCCATCCTTTACTAATTTATTCTAGTGGCCTGAGAATCTATTTGGAGCTCTCTTTGAGCTTCAAGGACCCTTAAGCTTTGGAGTGCTGTCTATGACTTCATAAAGCCCCAATTCTAAAATTATCAAAAGTCAGCATAGTTAGTGCGACATGGTTATATATAGTCTTTGGAACGTGACCAAAGTTTAAATTCAGTTTCCATCAGATAAGCGAGGGTGAGGGCTTCCCCTGGTGGCCCGGCGGTTGAGTGCTGGGTTGCGAAGCTGCCCGCAGCCTCTGCAGCGCCGGTTCGATCCCCGGCCACCAGCGAGGGTCACACATGGCTCGACAGACCTCTCCTGCCACGCCTGCTGCTCCCATCAGCAGTGTATTTCTTCGTTGGTCTGCCTGCTCTGCTCCCCAATTTGGCTCTGGTGAATTCTCTCACCCCCCTGCATTTCTGACTGTACCCAGTGCTTGTATAAATAAATAAATAAATCTTTTAAAAAAAAAGAAAGAAAGAAAAGCAAGGGTGCACGGCCATGAAGTACAGCAGTGAATATATCATGACTTGTGAACAATGAAATTCTTCTTCACCAGAACTTACAGAAACTCTCATGGTTTCTGTACAGTTTGATTCTTGACTTTACAATGGAACCATCCAGAAGCTTAAAAAAAATCCTAAAATGTAAATCATCTCAGACTTTCTAAAGTAAATTACCCAAAGTGTGGTTTTAAAAACTCCTGCATTGATTCTCATGTGCAGCCAATGTTGAGAACCATTGATCTAAAGCATTTCTGCCAGAGCTCTTGGATACACATTTTAATTCCAAAGATTTAACAAATGACATTTGTGCTCTGTGTGTGTGTTTCTACCTACAGAGGAAATATATCCCTGACATTTGAATTTTTTTTTTTAAAGATCCATCCATTTATGCATACAAGACCTGAGGCACAGGCCAGAGGAGCAGGGGGTGAGAGAATTCACCAGAAACAGAGTAGGGAACAGAACAGGCAGGTTGACTGAAATACACTGCTGAGGGGAGAAGCGGGTGAGTCAGGAGAGGTCTGCTGTGCCATGTAGGCCATCTCCCTGGCCGGGGATCGAGCTCATGCTGCAGTGCCTGAGGACAGCTTCATAGGTTGCGTCTGAACCCCCTGCACCACCAAGGAGGCCCACATTTGAAATTTTTAAATAACACTTATAGAAAGATCTGAAATCAGTTACCATTGATTCATACCAAGCAATGTCTTATCAGGCTTATTTCTAGTACTTGTAGATTTAATATGCAGCTTCTTCTCTTTAGTAGGCTTCCTCAGGGGAGAAGAGAATAGATGGTTTCCATATTATTTGTGGCTTTAGGGAAGTTCTGTAGCAGTTCCTACATAAATATGTACAAAGAGGAGTCCCAACCCCTGAGAGGAAGTAGGCTCTGGTTCCCTTGCAAGCTGCTAGGATTTGCTTGCCCCTCTGGTCAAACTGCAATTAGAATGTGATTCTGTTGGTGGCTCTCCCAGCACTGAAGGAGTAACTTGGTGATAAAGGTGCTAAAAACATGAATCAAAGCACCGGAAGTCTTCAGAAGTTCACCATTTGTACCACCGTTGGGAGCCAGGATATGTTAGAAAACAAAAGCATAATGCTTCACAAAGACCTAGTCCCAGCGTGAAAATAGATGAGTTCCACAGGGAATCATGCCTGGAGGTTTTAGAAGTCAAAATTAAAGTGTGTAGCATCTACTTACTTAATTCTAAGTTTTCAACATATACAAAATTAACTCTGTGGCTTTTCAAAATAGTTTGCCACAGTGCATACAAATAGGGTTTCAATTTTAAAAAATCATACCTTTTACTTAAAATTTAAATAAAAATGAACATAAACCAACATTTTGTCTGCAGCCTGGTTCAGAATTGGTGTTCAATAGATATTTTGTTGTTGGGCCTCCCCGGTGGCGCAGCGGTTGAGCGCTGGGTTGCGAAGCTGCCCGTGGCCTCTGCGGCGCTGGTTCGATCCCTGGCTGCTCCCCGGCCACCGAAGGAGGGTCCCACATGGCGCGCAGACCTCTCCTGCTGCCCACTGCTCCCCTCAGCAGTGTACTTCGGTCCTTCTGCCTGTTCTGCTCCCCGCTCTGGCTCTGGTGAATTCTCTCGCCCTCCCGCGCTTCTGACTGTACCCAGTACATGTATAAACAAAACGAACAAACAAACAAACAAATAAATAAATAAATAAAACATGCCTCTATTAAAAAAAATTTCAAAAAAAATAGATATTTTGTTGAATGAGTGAATGGATGAATGATTTTGCTATCCAGTATGGATATAGCTTATAGAATAAATATAGAGAATTAAGGATATATGATTCTAAATGTGGTTTTAGAAATTTCTCTAAAGCATTCTTTTCCTTAATTATCTTGCTTACTTTGCTTCTGCTTGGGCTCCATTAATCAATTTTCATATGTTTGTTTCACTTGTAGATCCCCATGAAATTTGGCCAACAAGGACTTGTTCAACCAGAAAAACCTATTGTTCTAAAGGTTGAGCCAAGAGATGGGATTGTGAATGGTGCTTGATTCTACTTAACGACGTCCACTTTGTTCATCAAGAGCGCTATATCCCAGAACACCAGAAAGCTTATTTACTGTGTGACTAAAACCCAGAGGTGAAAATCACCCTGTACTACTGGACTCAGTGGATGACTAGGGACTCTGTATATTCATTTAGTTTTCTTTTGAGAGTACTTCATATTGCATTATATGAAGGAGGTGATTAAGTGTCAGATATGGAGACCTGTCTTCTCTGGTCTTCTGAGGACTATCTCCATACACCACCCCCAGTTAGAACCATCTTCTAAGCACTGATCAGGAATTAAAATTTCTCAATTTTATCAACAAACTTTAATGAAAACAATAATTTATTGTGGTGACTACAGCACTGACATTTATATCATGACCACTCAGTCATGAAAAAGAATGCAACTTGATGGGAAGTACACTAAATGAAGTGTCAGATGAATAAAGAAAAATATACAGTTTTATTTATATGTGAAATATAAAAAGCAAGAAAAAGAACAAACAAAGGGGGAAAAAAATCTCTTAATGGAAAAGAGATTAGTGGCTACCATAAAGAAAAGGAAAGTGAAGAGGATAAAGGTGGTCAATTGTATGGTAATGGGTAGACACTTAGAAATTTGGGGGTGATCATGGTGTAATGTATATTGGTTTTGAATTATAATTTTGTACATATTAGACTTACATAATATTATAAACAGTGTTACTGCAAGAAAACCAATGTTACCTCAAGTAAAAAACAAAAAGAGAGCTTCCTAACAACCATAATCAATAAGATAGATCTCACTGGTCTATGCGAGAACTTTGGTGGTTTAGTGATTGTAGGGGCAGGAAGGTACAGAGCAGGTTTTCTATAATTTGCGCAGACCAGGTAAAGGAGGAGTCTTGGAGCCCTCGGGGCGGGGGTGGGGGTGGGTTCTCAGGCTTTCATTGAGCTTTTACATGTAGTGCAGCAACCAGGTACACAGCAGGCAGGGGTGCCCGAAGGCCAGCAGGCCTCCAAGCCCCGGGCAAGTCTTCACTCTGGGCGTTCTTTCTCCCCTTCTCTCTCCTGCCTCTTCTGCTTCTGCTTCTCTCAGACAGTATCTCAATACTGAGCCATGGCCCACAGAATAACTATATCAATGTAACAAAATGCAGGTCCTCCATCAGGCAGGGAAATCCTAATGGTGGAGGGCAGAAAAGCCTGAAAATCATTTACCCTACAGTGATTCAGCACAGGATTATGGGGTTAGGGACCCTGAGACCAAATCCCAATTTTACTGCCTTTTGACTGTGTGGTCTCAGGCAAATCACTTCAACAATCTGTGCTTATAAATCTCTTTAAAAATGCTGGTAAAATACTATATGCATTATAGCATTTTTTAAACGATTTATTTATTTATTTATTTATTTATGTAAGGACTGGGGTACTGGGCTGAGGTGTGGGAGTGGGAGAGAATTCACCAGAGAGAGTGGGGAACAGAACAGGCAGACTGACCAAAATACACTGCTGAGGGGAGCAGCAGGCGAGACAGGAGAGGTCTGCCACACCATGTGGGTATCTCTCTGGCCTGCCGGGGATAGAACTTACACTGCAGAGGCTGCGTACAGCTTCACAGCACTGCGCTCAACCCCCTGCACCACCAGGGAGGCCTATGCATTATAGCATTTTGTGAGAATTCAGTAAGTTAGTGTTTTAAAACCCACAGGATAGTGTCATAGTGTTGACTACAATTATAGTCTTTGAGTGATGCTCTCTCTCCCCAGCACTCTCCTCACAGCCTTTGCTACATCCTTATTACGGAGAGTATAAATCAGAGGGTTCAGGGTGGGAGTGATGATGCTGTAGAACAGAGAACCAACTTTGTCTTGCAGTGGTGTGCGCTGGGACCTGGGTCTCATATATGAGAAGATGGAGGCACCAAAAAAAAAAGAAACTACTGTGAGGTGAGAGCTGCAAGTACCAAAGGCATTTCTCTTACTCCCAGCTGAACGCATCTGAATGACACTATGGAGGATAAAGACATAGGATGTAGCAACCAGGAGGATGGGGAGAAGGATTAAAATGATGCCACTGATGTACACTGTGGTCTCATAAACAGTAACATCTCCACATACCAACTTTACAACAGCTGGAAGCTCACAGTAGAAGTGGTGGATATTTCGAGGTCCACAGAAAGGGAAGTGCATCAACATTACCGTGTGAGTTAGGGAGATCATGGATCCTCCCAACCATGACATGACAGCCATCATCAATGTCACCTTTCTGTTCATGAGAATAGTATAACGCAGAGGATGGCAGATGGCAACATAGCGGTCATAGGACATGAGAGTTAGGAGAAGACACTCAGCACAACCCATAGCCAAATAGAGGAAATGCTGGGTTGCACAACCCACAAAGGAGATGGCCTTCTTGCCAGATAAGTAGTTGGTCGCCATCTTGGGGATGGTGGTAGACACGTGCATCAGATCCATGAGGGAGAGCTGGCTGAGCAGGAAGTACATGGGTGTGTGCAGCCGGGGGTCAGCACAGATGAGGAGAATGGTGAGGGCATTGCCACTCACTGCAACAAGGAAGACTAGCATGGTCAGGGAGAAAAGGAAGACATGTGTGAGGGAGTCATCAAAGAGTCCTTCCAGGATGAAATCTACCACCGAGGTCTTATTCCTCTGCCACATCTCCCTTTCCTCGGTCCCTGGGAAATCAGGAATGTGATATCTGAAGTACTGTCATTCAACATACCCGAGAATTAGCACCTTTTTCTCAAAGAATTTTTGAAGAACAAATTTCCAATTTATAATTACCAATGGCTCTAATTATGGACATAAACTTTTTTAAAAAGAGAGAACATAGTTTCTCTTCACAAACTTTATCACCTTAAAATTCCAGAATATCTACTCTGTATTAAGTACCAAGTTTCAAAACAAGACTTCCTTCCCATTAAGTAGGGAGGAGAGACACACACGTGTATATTTATATGTATCTCCTTATAAGTATATTATCTATCCTATATTAAATGCAGATATACTTTTTATAAGTAACTATATTTTTTAAAAAATACATCCATCAACATTTAGAGAAACTGAACAAGAGACTTATACATACATAGTCTTTCAGTGGATTATACAGAAATTTGGCAAAATTGTATATGCAGTTGTGGAAGCTGGTTTGGCAGTCTGTGTAAGTCTGTCACCTTTGTTTCTTACACTAGAACTTGGAGTCCATAGGGAAAGTGTTCAGAAAAGGATCATGGCTATAAAGTGTGGAAGGTCAATAGCAGGCTGGAACCTACAACCGGGGGCTGTACCCCCCACACATGAAATCAGTTTTGTTATTCTGGAATTGGTGGCGTGCTTACCTTCCCATTTTCTCCATCACACTGAAACAACTGGTTTCTAGAATAGTGGATTGGCCTTTTGACAATTCAGTTATAATAGCTAAGTAAGCAGCACCTTGCACTGCTAGAGAAGTGTCTTCCTGGAGGTGATACTTATTCCAAATGTGCATCCATTACCAGTGGCGTTTATCCCATAGTCAGCGTTCATAAGACTTGGGCTCAAGAAGTAGAAGTAGGAACAAGCTACTCGCTACAACCGCTATAATACCCACCAGCATAATTTTTGTGCCTTTTCCTGTACATGCTTTGCTGTTTTAGAGGTCTCAGTTCCAAGGCAGAAATCTCTACCAGGGCACAAACAATAATTCCATTCACTGGAGTTGAGACCGATCTCTGCCTCTTTGGGCTTCTCCTGTCAGTGAATAAACAGGCAATGAATAGTATAGTAACTGGCTGGTGTGATCGACACTCACTGGCAAGGAGGTTGAGTTGCCGCTATGCCACAGGGATGAGGAGGAGCATGTCTGGATTTCTGCATTGCTGGAAATATACTAGGGTGATTTTCTGTCCTGAAGTGTTCTGTGATAAAAGCCAGTGGGAAACTATAACAATCTATTTCACATAGGACTACTAATGACCAAAATTTTTCAAATGAAGGTTTGGACAAGGAACCATGACTAACAGTGAGCAAAGGAAATAAGGGATGGTTAGCGAAAGGACGTGGTTATAAACACCAGATATGACCATGTGAGCAACTGCAGAAGTAAAAACTGTTTTAGTTATAGGTGTTTCTTCCCTATTTTGATGATGTTCAGTAGATACACATATTAATCAAT
This sequence comes from Talpa europaea, assembly GCF_964194135.1. Taxonomy (NCBI): domain Eukaryota; kingdom Metazoa; phylum Chordata; class Mammalia; order Eulipotyphla; family Talpidae; genus Talpa; species Talpa europaea. Next base: position 81,319,130 of record NC_140079.1, on the reverse strand, counting down.
TATTGTTTTATTTCCCACTGTCATCCTCTTCTAATTAAGATATTTTAATATATATTAATATATATCAATGATAGTTAACTTTATATCTCAGTACTAAGTAACAAGATATAAAAGGGGAGTATGAATCAGATAAGAGTAGAAGGAATTTTACCTAAAGATAAAAAAGGATTTCGTATCCTCTTTGGGATAAAGGGTTGGTGCCTTTTTATCCTCTTCTAGAGGAAAAAGTTAACATGCTCTCTATTGTCCCCTTGTCATGTTAGTTGGAAGGATAACTTGGTACTGTATTTGGAGATTAAGAATGGTTTTAAGAGATGTACATGCTTCCACATTGACAGATAACAAAGCCTCCGTACTTCACACTTGGAAACAAACAAGTATATTCTTCATTCTCAATCAGAATGACAAAAATAGGTTCATGATATTTAATCAACCAAATTCCCCAATTGTCCCTTTATCCAAGTCTCTTATGAATATTGATCAGATTCAGGGCTTGATATTTACGGTGAAGGCAAAATTTGTTTTTATCTACATTGATGACCAAAATAATGACACTGTTTCTTTTGTGGTTTTTTTCTCCTGAAGATCTCCCTAGATCTCTGCGCATTCTAGATTCTCTACTACTATCTGAAGTAAAGAAATCAGAACTACATGCATTGTCCAATTAAAAAAGAGCCACTTTTATCTCTCTCCCTATTAATGCAGCTACTTGGCTGTCGCCTCACACTTATTTAATTGCAGCCTTTTCTGGACTAAAAGCTCAACTTTCCCCGATCACTCCAACTCAGTTAAGATATCTACATGTTTCCCTTTAACTTAAGTGTCCAAGCAGCTCCCTATCTCCTTCCTCATTAGCTCTGTCTCCCTCTGTTATCATTATAGCATAAATTTCCCACCCTCCGACTCATATCTCACATTCTCCTTTAGATGACACTCCTAATAATTTCCCATCTTGTTTTGTGATCCTCAGATGATTTTTTTGTCTGTCTTCTCGTAAACCTTTCCTCCTAGATTGATGAAATATTACCCTTTGACTGAAGGGATGGAAAAATTACATGACAATGTGAGATGATTCCAGTTTCTAATAAATACACACTGGATAATTTACTCCCCAATATTATCTTACCTGGAATATGCTCTGTAAAGACCTGTGGGTACATCAAGTACAGAAGTGAAATAGAGAGGGCAGAGTAGGTCCGCACTGACTCACACATTGGCTACTGATCATCCAAAGGAGACTTTCCTGGGGTGCTCATCAGAATTTCTTCTCTGACCCAGGAAATCTCCATTTACTAGTGAATGACAAAGAGAATGATGTCTACATACGTTGTGGACATAACTAACCTGCAACAGAACGGGAGCAGAAGCAATAGTACATGTAATTCTGTGGTGCTCTTTCAATTTGCTAAGATTTTAATTCCATCAGGACATGTGAAATAATTGAACTTGACTAAACCTCTACTAGACTGGTCTTTCAGTCATGAATATGCTTCCTCTACCTCTAAAGTTATATGTAAGCTGTCTCTGCATCCCGAAATGGCAATGAGAGTAGGAGCAACAGGAATTTCCTTTAATGTTATCTGATTAAGAAGCTACAGTTATAGGTGCGTAATGATTTATGAGTCCACAGTCAAAAGAAAATCTGTTCTAATTTTTCTGCTACTTTGGGTCACTCCAGGCACTTTTTGCTTGGATTTACACTCTTTTCCTACTTAATGAA